>NC_087212.1:22395980-22444212 GCF_015104395.2 Macrobrachium nipponense | reverse complement strand
GTCCAAAGTACCGATCCAATTAAAAATCGGGAGAGAAATTCCAAAATCCAGCCAATAAAGTGTAGATCCAGGAGAAAAGGCGTTAATAACAAGGCAAAGTCGTAATCTGATACCCAAAATTCAAAAACTCTTTAAATGCGGGTCAGGCTAAATGACCAAAAGTTCGCCTAATGTGGGACAAATACACATAGCACGGCGAAAAAATAACAATTGGGGATGTCGGCGTCTGTTGGCCGATATTTGCAAAAGCGTTGCCAATGGTACCTCAGGTAACTCATTTGACAAGATTTAACCTACAGCGTTGGCAGCGCTGACAGTTAACTACCCACTTTATGGGTAAATTAATGGGGATATAGTTCGGGCTGGTCAGTGACCAGGACTAAATCAGGTGTTCAGGGAGTGTATTGCAATATTAATTTTTACACAAACCGATTAGTATAAATGGTGAGAACTTTAATGTGCAAGAAACTCATCTCATGACACAAAGTCCTTGCACAAACAAAATCGTACAAAGAATTCTGACAAGAAAGTAAACATTACAACACCACCCGATGAGAAACAAATGATTAAAGACAGTCCGTGCAGGTCAGCTAAGCATTGCTCTTTTTGTTAATTTTGAATGTCAACTGCACCTAACAGTGCAAAGATGTAAGACACTTTAACAGTTGGTCAAATTCATCCCAAATAATTTAGTCTGTCAAGCTAAGCACTGGGGCACCTTCACCCATTCAGTCCTCAGTATACAGTAAACAGGGGGATCAGAGTGCTTGGACAACAACAGAATGAGATCTAGAACAAGAACTGCCACAGAAGGCAGCTTGGGAGAAAAGAGTTGTGTTGCCCTCAGAAGACACCCAAGAGGCCTTCTTCAACTTCATCTTGGACCTGTACCAATGAAACTGGACAGGAGACTAAAGATGATACTCTATGCAATCCAAACATGGCATATCCTGTCCTATGTAGAGAGAACAAACAGAACAAGCAAATACACACATACGAACAAAAAAAATCACATCCAGCAAACCTCATAATGGTTAACATCCCACATGCAGGAATCAAGCACCAAGATTCTTACAACAATCAAGCTCATCACAAAAATTAAAGCCTAATATCAAAAGAAGAAGAAGTCTCTAGCAGCAGCCGTGTTCAGGCACACAACATATATTTTTCAACAGTAATATGGCCAAAGAAGCAGTGATACCAACAACTGGGATTGTGGTCGAGTCCCTCATCCCCTCAATCATCTTTTGCTTGTTAACTACCTTGTTACCAAGCTTGGATGACATATACCATATTAAAGACCACAGTTTGTATTCTTAAAGGATAAATGTAAAAACAAGCTTACCTGAAATGCCCATGCAGCACACTGAAAATGAGTACAGCTGATCTTCATGCCATCAGGGGTATTTCTGGCATCCATGGCACCTAAATCAGTATGAAGAGCCCCAATATTGTAGAGAATGCAAGCCATTTCATATTTGATGTCAGTTACACTATAAGATAGGCTTGAATAAATGTCATACCTGGAATTTTAACCATAAAAACATATATAGTTGTCAGTTCCATAACCTTTCTAATCCTAACATTTACTCTAAATCTATGAAGTACAGAATTAAAAAAATTAGCACCTGCAAAAACTCTTACAACTGCAAGATTCACTTAAAACCTCAAGATCTTTCTTTATTCTATTGGCCTGCCGATCCCTGTCCTTATAAACAGCCCAAATAAAAGGGATACTTACCTTAATCTGACAAATTAAATCATGAAATCTCAGTACACAAAAAGTTAGTGTACCTACAAGTAAAACTATTTTTATAAAAATAAGTTTCACATATATGTACTTACCAAACAATTACATAGCTGTAAGCTTTCTTCCCTGTCAGTCAAAAATTCAACTTATTTGGCGGCAGTGTCACTGCAGTCGTTAGTGCAGGTGACAGAGACCCGCCCACTTTTGGGAACACCCTGTACTGCTGAGGTAACTGTCGTCAATTCGTTGAGCCCCAACGTCCATCGGTGGGGAGGGAGGGCTCTGATTATGTAATTGCTTGGTAAGTATATGTGAAACTTTATTTTATTATAAAAAAATATTTTCACATAAGTGACTTATCAAACAATTACATAGCTGAATCCACACTCCAAGGAAAGTGGGTAAATGGGCAGATATTATTTCTAACCTAAAATAAGTTATGTTTAGAAACAATAACATGCTCACATTACAACAAAATATTTGCAGTACCTTACCTGGTGAGAGAGCAGCTGCAGGTGAATGCTGCCTCTGGTTGGTGCTCTCATCACCTGTAGGAGATGTGGCAGTGATGGCCAGGGCCATCCCTACTAATAACAGGATTTTGTAACCATGGAGGTTCACCAATGGTTAACAAAATAAAATCAGTTTGACCTTGTCCTGGTCGAAGACCAGACAACCAATACAAAAAATCGTCACCTACACTATAATAGAAAAAGTCACACCCCTAACCATAAAAACACTGGAGGGTACACTGGGTACAATGTATCCCCAGGCTTTCCAAATTACTCAACAACCTCAAAAATACAAATCGAGGAGATAGTTTTGGGAAAGAGGTCCCCCTATGCTTCCTCTCCTAACACCATGCCAGCTACAGACAGCGGCCCCAACCTAATATAATTCTCAAAAACAGATTCTATATCCTTAAGACAATACGATGCGAACACTGATTTCGAACTCCAGAACTTCATTTGCAGAATGGAGGATACTGACATATTGTGTCTAAAAGCTAATGAAGTCGCCACTGCTCGAATTTCATGAGCTTTTACCTTCAAAATGTTAAGAACTTTGTCTTGGACTTGAGCGTGAGCCTCCAGAGTAAGACTTCTTAGTAAGAACGACATAGCGTTTTTGGAGAGAGGACAGGTGGGGTCTCTCACTCAACACCAGAGATGTTTTGAGCTTCCTCTTAAGTTCTTTGTCCTATGAAGATAATATCTAACGGCCCTAACTGGACACAACATTCGCTCTTCTTCTTCTGAGCCCAATATGTCCATCAGGTTCTTTATCACAAAAGAGCAAGGTCCTCGTTCTTAGCCAGAAAATCCCCACCATAAGAACAAACTGCGTTGTCTTGAGCAAATCCAATCTCCTTACTAATAGCCTGGATTTCACTCACTATACCAGCTGATGCTAAAGCTACTAAGAACAAAGTCTTCTTCATAAGGTTCTTTAGGGAAGAACATCGTAACATTCTGAGATGTGGACTGGATAACCACCTTAATACAACGTCCAAGTCCCAGTCCACTTCTCCAGATTTTCCCACTTTTGATGTCTCAAAAGATTTAATGAGGTTACAGATTTCCTAATTATTCAAAATGTCAAGGCCTCTATGCTTTAACACTGAAGAAAGCATGAACTAGTGAAGTGAAGCTTTGAAGTCCCAGGAAAATTGCCTTCATTTCCTTCACATTTATGTGGAGGGTCTTCTCTTGTTCTGTCCAGAATCTTGAAACTCTCGTGTCCTAAAAGAACTTCCCATCCTTTGTCCGATATCGTCGGAGAACTCTAAGTATGGGTTCTGAGTGACTAAAGAGATCCCTTCCTGAAGTCTCTCCCGTGAAAGCCACCAATGAAGACCTGACTTTATTTCCTCTGTCAGGGGAAAGACAAACAAATCTAGATGAGTCACTGATTTCAATTCGCTTTCAGAAAGAATCGGAGAGACCTCATGTGGAGACGGCCTAAGTTATGAAACTCTCCACTGATGCTCAAGTTCTGGGGAGACTCATCCAGTCAAGTGCTGACGTGACGAGTGAATTAAGAAGTTTTGCACTGTCTTCAGGCACGACTCTAATCTCTTCAGTGAGAGAAAAACCTGAAAAGCTAGTCTAGAATTCCCTAAACAGGGAATCTTCTAAGTTGGAGACAACTGGGATTTCTTCTGATTTATTAATATATCTGACAACTGGGATTTCTTCTGATTTATTAATATCCCTAACTGTTGAGCTAGTGCAATGTCTTGTCCAAGTCCTCCACACACTGACAACTTGACTTGGATCTCAGTAGCCAGTCATCTAAATAGAATGAAGTGTTGAGCCCCATCAGATGTAAACACTTCCCCAGGGGAGCAAGGATTCGGGTAAATACTTGGTGATCCTAACACAGTCCAAAGCAGAGGGTTCTGAATTGAAATATTCTCCCTTTGAAGACAAACCTCAAAAACTTCATTGACTCTTGATGAATGGGGACATGAAAGTATGCATCTTCCATGTCGAGAGTCACCGTCCAGTCGCCTGGTTGGAGAGCCGACATGACAGACTGTCATGGTGATCGCTTTATAATGAAGAAACATATATAAAGGAAAGGAAAATCTATTTTCTTCGAGTATGTCGGCAGCAAGGAGGCATTCCTGCATGTGTTTGGGGCGTCTGTTCTCATGATTGTTTGAGAATACTCTGTTGTTTTGTGGAACTCAAGCACACGGATGCCGATAGCAACACAACGCTTTGGATATGACTTTGGAAACGTTCGTTGGTATGCTCCACCCTTTTCAGCCCCGCCCCAAGATTGACGTGTATATATATATATATAGGACTCTGAGGAAGTGAAGGGATCAGGTCATCAGAGAAGAGAGGATGAGACCATCAGATCAGCAGGGATAAGAGGAGAAAGAAGAGACGAAGGATGAGAGAAGAAGAGGATGCATGAGAGAGAGTGGAAACGGAAATAAGAAAGTAAAGTCCATAGTTTGTATTCGGAGAGAAAGAAGTCTCAACGCCAAGTAAACCCTTTCTGTGAAGAAGCGTCCAGCAAGTGGTTTTGAGAAGTAATCTGCCATTCAAGTTTCAAGAATAAGTCATTCCCTCCTGTAGTCTGAAGATAAGAAGTTCATCTGAAGTTTTTACTGTTCCCTTGTGGAGCCATTGCTTCGAAGAACCGAACTCAACAGCTGCAAAACTAGCCAACAAGTATTACATTACCGCACTATTTTCCCCTTTTCACATATAGTCAGATTTAATTTTGTTATGTAAATAGGAGAAACCATTCTGCATTTATCTTTGTGAATAAGCTTGTAAATAACTACCGTTCTGTTTGAGTTTCTTCCTATATTTGTATCCTGATGTCTAGCAAGTCTCCAGGCCCCCAATGCCCTGGGGAATATAAAGAGCCTGTTGTAAAAACCTACGGAGTTCGTGTCTTTTACCTCCTCAAAGGCTTGTTTGCTGATAAGGGCCTCTAATTCTTTGATCAATGCTGAAGCTCTCTCTGATCCCTCTGAGTATGCTGTCAGCGTGATGGGAGCATTGGACAGCGGCAAATCTTCTGGAGAAGGGATTGAATAACGTTCTTGGAGTACTTATAGTACCCACGGCTCTGCTCCTCTCCGACTCCATTCCTCCCAGAAGAAATGGAGTCTTGCTCCTACAGGTGTGTGAAGGATCTTCTGATTATTTGGAAGTCAACTTAAAAGAAGCCTTCTTGGTTGACTTAGCTGGAGCTCGCAAGTTAGTCCTTCGTCTATTTGGGATCCTAGTCTCCCCCCCTGTCCCCCCCCCCAAAAAAAAAAAAAAGATTGCTTCTGTAGAGGGGAAGATTTAGCTCCTGTAGAGGGACTATCCTTCAGATGTCTTGTCGGCCAAGTCAGAAAGGTCATTGGTAGACTTTTTTTCAAGGTCCAACAGCACCTGTTGGACTGTCTCCTCTGGGAAAAGGTGAGACTTACTCAAGGGACAAAAACTTTAAGGCTGATTTCTGGTAAGTCGTCACTCCCCAAGATGTGAATGAACACCACAACTCTCTTTATTCAATACTCCCATCATAAAAAGGGAAGTTAGCTCTCCCGATCAATCTCTCACTGCTTTGTCCGCACCGGACAAAACATTAAGCCAGTCCGATGCAAACTCTTCTTTCAAAGACTGGCACTCCTCGATCTTCCTGGCCAATGCTCCAGTAGTCCAATCCACAAAGCTAAACACTTCTATCACTTTGAACCGGTTCCTTACAAGATGGTCAAAATCCGGAGTTGAAAACATTACTTTCACAGCTCCAAATGCAGATCATCTCCGGTTGTATAAAAATGTTATTGTTATAATACAATTAAGTTTGTTCATACTTACCTGGCAGATATATATATAGCTGTATTCTCCGAAGTCCGACAGAATTTCAAAATTCGCGGCACACGCAGTGGGCGGCCAGGTGGTAGTACCCATTCCCGCCGCTGGGAGGCGGATATCAGGAACTATTCCCATTTTCTATTCATATTTTATCAGTGCCACTGTCTCCTGAGGGGAGGTGGGTGGGCACTTTAATTATATATATCTGCCAGGTAAGTATGAACAAACTTAATTGTATTATAACAATAACATTTTGTTCATGAAACTTACCTGACAGATATATATATAGCTGAATCCCACCTTCGGATGGTGGGAAGACAGAATAGGATTTTTGGAAACTAAATTAAGTAGATGATATACATCTTGGTTCCTCACCTGTTAGCATAGCCGACTTCGTGATTACTGTCACCAAAGTCTGCTCTGCGTTACTAGTTGCCAGCGAGGTAGAGACCTGTAATGCTGGTGCGCTCTAGATGATCTGTCAACGGGGCGTGGCCACAATGTGACTAGACCATATGACCATACTTCTGAGGGCAACGAAGCTAAAAACCACCACCTGACCTAACCTATCAAAGTTAGTTCCATAACTTCTAGGCTAAAGAAAAGGAACGCGCCTCAAGCGACCAACCCTTCAAAGTTAAAAGCACACCTATCCCTTTCTATAGGATAGGATTCGTGTTGCTTGCTGCCCCCAATAATATATCTACGGATATGTATGGTCCTAGCGACTTACAGATCTCAAATGTCGTCTTCACATCCCGTCGGGAGTGTGAAGCGAACACAGAGTTGCTTCGCTAAAGCGTGGCACTCAGGATGTTACTGAGTGTCATGCCCTGTTGAAATGCTTCCGAGGCCGCGCCCTCACCTCTTGAGCATTCATATTAAGAAAAATCTCAAATCTTTATGCAAACATAATGAATGAGACTTCTTAAAAGAACTCCTTGACTATAATGCCAGGGTGTTCTTGGACATGAACCAGTCTGGTTCTTTACGGAACACCGCAGATTGTCCGTTGACCTCGACTTTCCATAGTTTTATCAAGATAAAACTTGAGAGACCCGACAGGGCACAGGACTCTCTAATGCCCTTGCCCAACAATTTGTGCCATACCCTTGGTCTCCAAGCCTTCGGGTCAAGGGTTAGACAGGTTTTCGTTCTTATCAAGAACGGAAGGCTTAGAGGACAGACCGCATTATGTCCTTTAAAGCTAAAACCTCTGATGATGGCTAAAACCTCACTAACCCTCTTTGCCGTGGCTAGAGCGGTTAGAATGTTATCCTTTCTGGTCACGTGTATTAAGTTCGCAGAAAGGATAGGTTCGAAATGCTTTTGGCATCAGAAACTCAGACTACGTCTAAGTTCCATGCCGGAACCTGCGATCCAGAGAATTTCAAGATCTCCCCAGACCTCAAGATCGTGAAGCTTTGTTGTTTGACAGAACCGAATCTCTGAGCCTAGAGGCCGTCAACAACATATTTGCATATTCTACAATAGTTAGGACTTCTATTTCTTATCTCATAACTTCATACGGAAAGATAGAACCATAAAGAAATTCACAGAGGTCGAGGTGGAGGAACAGTCATTTCCCTTCACTATCTCCAGAAACGGCCCCCTCCGATTGAACACTGAAAATAGGGCAGCACTGCTTTGCCTTGGCCAAGAGACTGCCATTAATCTTGAAGATCTTATCGCTTCTCGATAGTCTGAACGCCTTCAGACTCAGAGAGGAGAGATATTAGATACTTCACTAAGTGACGATGTTAGATTACACCGTTTCTCTCGGGAAGGGTCTTTGGACAATTCTCGAATTACCTGACCTCTGTGAATCCAACCTCTTAGAGGCCAACATGTGGCGACTAAAGCTAATCCTCTAGGATCATGAATAGGGAACACTTAAGAGGAAGCTCCTTCGTCTTCAATATGATGAAAAACTTAACGAAAGGACGCCCTGTCTCTCCTCACTTTCGACATCCTTCTAAGTGAGGGATTACTCAAACGTCAGTAGTTGTTGCCTTCGATCGAGAAGACCCGCACGGACGTGCACTAGTTTAACGAACCTCTTGAGGATCGTTACGTTCCGTGCCCAAGCCCATAACCAATTCTCTCTTCTTGAGCTATGAGAGAGCTGAGAAATTATCCGAGATGATTTGGGCCACTCGATCCAAACTCACCCTTCGAGGAACTGGAGAGCCGACCAATTTGGCTTCCAATTCTTTCAGACAATGTGCCAGAACATCTGTTCCTCTGTTCGGATGTCTGGCACCCTCTCGCTATCACCCGAGGTGATCCTCAAGCCGTTGAGAGAAAATTAGAATTATTACAAGATCTTTGATGTTATTCCAATTTCTTCGTGAGGAAAATTGTAGAGGTCTGAATTGCTGTTTATTCAGGGAAAACAAGCTTCTCCAGCGAGGAAATGGTCCCCAGCAAACTCATCCATTCCCTCACTCAGCCTGCTTCCTTCCCTAAATAAGGCTGCGCTTTGCATAAGCAGGAGAGCATTATTATAGTGCTATGCCGCGGTAGATTCGTACAGAATTCTGTTACCGTGCGGTAAACCCGCACCGAACAAGTATAAGATATATCTTGTTGAAATTTTCTAAGTAAACGGAAGGCATGTTCATTCATGATTACTAGAAATTTCCTCAACCCGAGGCTAAAATCCATGATTGTAGGGGCAGAGAGAAGGTTTATTCAGCCATTCCCGCAAGGGAGAGAGACGTAACCAACCGCGCATGACACCTAGCTAGCCGGTACTGCGTAGATCATCATCACAGTAACAGCAGCCTTGTTCATCGTCTCGCACTATCTGCCTGAGTTGCCAGCTACTCCTTTTACGAAGGGATAGGTATGAAATTATCGAGCAAAGGAAACTCTCAAGCAGGCATATTTAAACGAAACAAAATTCGTTAAATACAGAAGCTGAGTTGGTGTTGCAGTTCAATTAGAATACTTCTCGTCTAACCTGAAGAGTTGTTCTTACTCCGAAACTCTTGGAAGGTTGAAGGGAGTGTCAAATAAATACATTAGAACAACAGTTCTTTCGGCTTCTATCCGCAGAGGTAAATACGATATGCGTATATGACTTGACCCATGCGTTAGCAAAATGACGCAAAGATAAACTACGTAAGTATTGTAGTAATTTGAACATCGAATTCTCTACTACATCTTTCCTCGACGAGGAAGAGAGAAAGAAAGGAAAACGACTGTCCACGTTCTAATGAATGAGACTTTTTAAAAGAACTCCTTGACTCTTTGCCAAGAAAGGGAGTAATATTCGAATAGAGATCATCAAGAGAGAACCGAGGATCGAAAAGGACCGTTCAATGTTCTTATGATATTGGACATAAGACTTCCTGGATCTAGTCTACAAGTCTTTTTCTTACTCCCCGGATGAGCCTCTGAAAATGAATGAGAGCTCTTCCGAAATTTGTTAATGAGTTTATCCGCTTAAACGATAAAAACGTTAAAATCTATGTCAATGAGAACTACCCCATTTATGAGGGGTGCCCCCACTTAAATGACAAAACGTTTAGTATCTTGACAATGGGGAAAAGCGTCCTTACTTGACAAAATATTAGCACTTTGCTAATAGGGGAAACTCCCCTTTAACATGACCGAAAGTCACCCAGGAATCCGAGTATATAATCTTCCCGATTCTCAGAGAAATCGAAGAAGAGGAAAGAGGGATCGAAGAAAAATTCGGGTATGTCTCTCCGCTAACTCCGAATCCTTTTTAAAAATTTCTGTAAAGGAATGTCCTGGGGAGACTCCTGAAAAAACCTCCTCTTGACGAGCGTTTAGAAAGCGTCAAGCGTCCTAAGAAACGTCCTGAACAGCAAATAAGACGCCTTCTACAAGTCTTTTCTCTCGCAAAGCGTCCTGCCTAGCTTCCACCGAAGCATCCTGGCGAATGTCCACAAAAGCGTCCTCATAAGCGTCCTGCCGAGCGTCCTCATAAGCGTCCTGCCGAGCGTCCTCAAAAGCGTCCTGCTTAGCGTCCTGCCGAGCGTCCTGGAAAGCGTCCTGCTGAGCGTCCTCAAAAAACGTCCTGCTTAGCTACGAGCGTGTCTGAGCAGAGAACACCAAGTCTTCTGAACGACGCTTCAGAGAGGAACTCGTTGAGCGCCCTGATGCATGCAAGGCCCGCCAAGAGGCGTCCTGGCGAGCGACCTTGCCAACATCTCAATGTTATGACGAACCGCGTTTTGCGTATGACGTTGGAATATTTTCAAGGGACGTCCTCATGCGAGTCTCCATGGAGAGCCGCATGCTGCTCCTGATGTGTGAACACTAAAGGACGACGTATGGCTTTCGTCTTCAAGACGGGCCTTAAAGACCTTCATACCTTCTTACAAAGACAGTGGCCGCCTGTGCGACAACTTGCGTCTTAGTAATGCAAAAGAACATCTCCAGAAACGCACTCAGCAAAGGAACGCCGAGCGTCCGAAAGACACCCTCGCAAGGTGCTTGCCGAGCGTCCTGGAGAATGTCTCTACTTATAGGACGTCGAGCACCTCCAAAAGCTTCCTCACGTCTAAATTGCCCTTCTTATGCCGAACCAGAGACATAAGTTGTTTGACTGTGCAAAGCAGCTTGCCGGACGTCAAACTTATCAGCTTGTTTTTTCGAAGTAAAGCGAACGTTACATAACGTATACGGAGCGCCATGAGGAGAGGAGACGAATACTGAGTTGCTCCTCCAAAAGGTGGAATCTAGAATGTCCTTGATTACCAAATTCTTTTGGAATGCTAGCGAGGTTGAAACAGCTCTAACTTCATGAGCGTTCACTCGCAGGAGGCTCAAATCACTCTTCTGGCAAGATGAATGAGCCTCCTTAATAATGTATAAACGAGCGTTCACTCGCAGGAGGCTCAAATCACTCTTCTGGCAAGATGAATGAGCCTCCTTAATATGTCCCTTAGGAAAAGAGCCAGTGCATTCTTCTAAAAGGGTAAATGTGGTCTCTTTACTCTTTCATCCTCTCGTGACTAGAGAGAGGACGTGAAGCGTCCTCTTCTCTAAAGCTTCTTTAGGGGGCGCAAGTCCTTCCGAGAACTCCAACCCCTGTGTGGGGAGGACGCCTCGGAGGACGAGAAGCAATCCTTCAAGATTCGTGCACGTGCTCGATCTTCGGCAGCCTGGGAAGCGACAACAGGACCTGCCGAAAGGAAGCCAGATCAGCATGAAAAACCCGTAACCCTCCTTCGGCTTTTGACATGCCCTCTCCCTGGTTTCCTGGGAGTCCGACAGAGGTCTAGGCCTATAGGCGTTTATGGGGCCGATCTGACGTTCCCTCCTAACGAGAGAGAGGACATGAAGCGTCCTCTTCTCTAAAGCTTCTTAGAGGGCGCGAGTCCTTCCGAGAGCTCCAACCCTTGCGCGGGGAGGACGCCTCGGAGGACGAGAAGCAATCCTTCAAGATTCGTGCACGTGCACGATCTTTAGCAGCCTGGGAAGCGTCAACAGGTTCTGCCGAAGGGACGCCAGATCGGTGGGAGCCCCCGTAACCCTCTTGCGGCTTTCGACATGCCCTCTCCCTCCCTGAGTCCTGGGAGTCCGACAGAGGTCCAGGCCTAGAGGCATTATGGGGCCGATCTGACGCCCCCTCCACAACACAAGGGGCACTACACTTCACAACACTGATTGGAGAGCGAGCACTTTAGTCTAAGATTACTTGATGTAATCCTCTAGCAGACACTTCTTCTAGGCCCGTAAGCCATACCACAGGGTTAGGCAAAATAAAATCTACAGGAGGTTAGAAGGTTCATTATTTCTAACTTCTGTTTACTGTGGAGGAAAACTCCTGATTCTAACACGCTCTAAAATGCGTACATGAATCCTACTTCTTCCGTAAGTCACACATTACACTAATTACATTGAACTTATGCAAAGAAAACATGTAAACGTCATATATACTAAGCGAGTGTCTACCGAAAGTTCCGGTAGCCTCACCCTACCCCATGCAGACAACAAAGTCTGAAACTAGGCTAACTAGCTTCAGACATCAAATGCAATGAAAAAAATTTACGATAGCGTATGCCTAGCCACAAATCCAAGTCAATAATTGAAAGAATAATTAGGATACTTAAGCGGCTAATGAAGTTTCAAAATCCTAGGCGGAGGTCTGTAAACAGTTGTTTACCGACCGGCGACAGAAAAAATATGAATAGAAAATGGGAATAGTTCCTGATATCCGCCTCCCAGCGGCGGGAATGGGTACTACCACCTGGCCGCCCACTGCGTGTGCCGCGAATTTTGAAATTCTGTCGGACTTCGGGGAATACAGCTATATATATATCTGTCAGGTAAGTTTCATGAACAAAACGATACTTCTTGTTCTGGAACTTGGAAGGAGGCTGGGCGAGAGAAGCTTTACCCGACTCCTGCTTATTCACCAACCACTCATTAGCCTACTTCAATACTTTCTTGGCGGACTGAGAAAGAACAAACTTGGTAAACCAGGTGCGGCTGTCTTCCTATCCACTACGAAAGTAGAAGGTGACAAAGGAGAAGCTGGCTGGAAGAAATCTGGGTAAGTAGCTAGTAAAAACTTCAAGACTCGAGTAGGTTGGCAACAAAATCCAGTCTTAATCCTCTTCCTCCTCTTCTGGTGAAACTGGCAACAGACCATCATCCTCTCCTTTAGGAGCTATTGCTTTCTTCAGGAAATACATGTGCTCTTGCAGTTGCTGTCTGAAAGGTCCCAAAGACTAACTTATCTAGCGTAACGCTAGTCTTGGAAGTCAAATGACGAGCAACTTGCAGGAGATAGCTCGTGCCAAAGGGGCCAAACGAGATGAAAATCCTTTTGATGAGCATTGGAGGCAGTCAATAGTACAAGAGCACGTACTCTGTTTCAAGCTCTTTGGTGCCAGAATGCGCCTGTCACCAAACGAATCTTGATTCTCAGGTGACAACTGGCGTGAAACTTGAATGAACTGATCAGGTACAAAACTACAGGATGTGGACTCCTATGCTCCTTCGACTTCTTCACTGGAGGAGTCAAACAATCCACGAATGAGGCATGTCTCTTTAGATGGTGAGAGCCCAAAGTACAATGATGTTTCTTTTCAGGCAACGACACTTCACTTACATCTACGCCTTTCCAATAATGTTTAGTCGTAGCCCGTGTGTCAATGACTGCTCGTGGGCAAACCGCCCCAGTCTCCTTTCAACCTCCAGTATGTCTTCTCCTGGGTGCAGGAGAGTGGAACAGCGACCTTTGTTTAGAAGAACTGGGGGGACTGACAGCCACCACCTCAGACATAACACTGACACTAGCACTTCACTAATCTTGGCACTGGCCAATTGCTCGACAAAAGCACAAAATGACAATCCCAAATCCAGAACAGATTTGGCCAAAAACTCAATATTTCTCATCTATTTTATACTCTAAGCTTGCAATGATGTTAAGATTGGAAGCATGGGATACCTGGAATGGAGTTAGTGGCAAAGAAGTAGAAGGAATAGCTATAGGAGAGATGTTAGGTAAAAGAGGGGAAGAAAAAGTAGATTTCTTTGCCTCTAAAGACAAAGGAGTTGCTTCAATACTAAACTTACTTTCGGCCCTAAGAGCCGGCTTTCTCTTCCTATCTTTTTCCATCTTCTCTAAATGAGACTTAAAGTTCTACCAAGCATGATCACCTAAGTCCTGACATTCAGCTCAAGTTAAATATTTGCCTCATTCCTGCCCACTACATTTCATGCACTTGGAGCTTAGCCATCCTATTTTAAAAGCCTTCAATGCAAAACCTAACTGCTAATGAACTAGAGTCCAACAAGTTAACACTAGATCTTATTTAAATAAATGGAAGCTGAAAAGCAGCTAAGAAAAGAAACAACCACCAAAAGGGTACTTCACCAAATATGAAGATAAACTACAATGGCGATGAAAAAACGACTGTGAGAACCACCGATGTTACTCCGTGGCCAGCAAAAAACAAATTGACGGCAGTTAGCTCAGCAGTACCGGGTGTTCCCGAAAGTGGGCGGGTTTCTTTGTCATCTGCACTAACAATGGCAGCTCCGCCACTGCCAAATAATTAGAATTTTCGACTGCCAGGTAAGAAAGCTTACAGCTATGTAATTGTTTGATAAGTCACTTATGTGAAATGACATTAAATTAAATATGATAAAGCATTCAAAAATAAATGTGAATGTATTCCTTCCATAAGGCATAGACTTCATAATAGCAAATAATGCTAAGCTTTGTTTGACTCCTTAACAGCATCAATGCTTTTATCCTAAATAGTGACCTGAGAATGTCTCAAAAACCTGGGACCACACAGAAATATTGTGTCACATGTGACATATCACAAACTAAAATGAGCCCTAATCACCAAGAATTATCAGAGAAATTCTCTCATTAGAAATCCTTTTACATGTTTTAGAATACATAACGATAAAACTACAAAAAACCATGGTTTGCTAAATGACTTTGACTCATTTATTACAATGTAACACAGACCCATTTGATCTATGCAAGAAAACAAACCATGTACTACTGTAAATTTCTGCAATTTCTTTGCCACTCAGCTTCAGGATTTACCTGTAGCATTTGAAAACATAAGGACTTAACAGCAAAATAAAACTTACTTTCAAACATATTAAAGAATTCATTTTGCTCTGTAAGTACTATCCATATTAAGCTTTTCAACTCACCAATTAAATGTTATAGCCAGGGAAGAATTTTCTGTCAGAGGGAAACGTGAGAGTAAGAAATGCAGTTGGCAGTAGTAACGTTTCAAAGTTGAGCAACCAGTGAAATCTCTTGGAGCATGGATGGCTCCTGCACGCAGTCCTTCCAGCTCGTGGATTTCTGTGCTGTAGTTATCTGGGTCTTCATTGTAATGATCACGAATGTACTGAAAATAAAAATGATATTGTTATAATACAATAAAGTTTCATACATACTTACCTGGCAGATATATACATAGCTAAGACTCCGTCGTCCCCGACAGAAATTCAAATTTCGCGCCACTCGCTACCGGTAGGTCAGGTGATCTACCTGCCTGCCCTGGGCGGCAGGACTAGGAACCATTCCCGTTTTCTATCATATTTTCTCTCTTCCACCTGTCTCCTGCGGGGAGGCTGGGTGGGCCATTAATCGTATATATCTGCCAGGTAAGTATGTATGAAACTTTATTGTATTATAACAATATCATTTTCATACAATGAACTTACCTGTCAGATATATACATAGCTGATTGGCACCCTTTGGTGGAGGGTCAGAGACAGCTAATATGGAATAGACAGGTAAACAACATATGTTGTAGGTATAAAAAAAAAAAACCTTGGTTCCTACCTGATAGGTGGTAGACTTCGTGGCTGTAGCCCGGTAGTCTGCATCACCTCAAGACTTTAGCGAGATATTAGATCTATGGCTAGAGTTCTTGTGGGTCTGTCGATGGGTATAAGAACCGCTTACTCGGCAGAGCCTAAAAGGACTTTGTCAATGGGTACTGGACCACTTCTATGACAACACACCTTGTGAAGGAGCATAACCAATCCCGACCACCTGATCCTAACCACCATGTTAGTATATAGAATTGCTCTGAGTTATCCCCGAACTCATAACAAACAACCCATAACTCGAAATGAAAAACTCATTTATACAAAAATTCTCAAAAAAAAAAATTTTAATACTCTTCCTTACTGAACAACAGTGACTGGCCGCCAGTGCAGCACCGAGCCCTCTTTGTCAGCAGAAATCTAGAACATATCTAGTAGAAGGTATGTACAAATTTAAGGATTGGTGTTTGCTCCCGTACCCAGTATTGTATCCGCCGATACAAAAGGTCCCAGAGAAAAACATTTCTCGTAGGTCACGCGAACGTCTTTAAGATAGTGAGATGCAAAAACTGAATTGCACCTCCAATATGTCGTGTCAATGATTTTCTTTAATGACATATTCTTCTGAAAAGAGAGAGACGTCGCCACTGCTCTAACTTCATGGGCTTTTACTCTTAAAAGCGGAAAAGAGTCGTCAGGACAGAACTTGTGAGCATCCGTAATGACGCTCCTAATGAAGAAAGCTAATGCGTTCTTAGACATGATTCTTGTGGGGTCCTTAATCGAACACCAAAGACTTTGTCTAGAGCCTCCCATTTTTCTTTCTTTCTTTGTAAGAAGAACTTCAAGGCTCTTACCGGGCAAAGAGACCTCTCTTGTTTCTCTCCCTACTAGACTCGATAAGCCTTTGATCTCGAATCTCTTGGGCCAGGGATTCGATGGATTTTCATTCTTCGCTAGAAAAAGAGTTCTAAATGAGCAAAAGGCCGAGTCTTTGTTAAAGCCGACTTCATCTTCTAGGGCATGAAGTTCGCAAACTCTTTTGGCTGTCGCCAAAGATAGGAGAAACAAGCATTTTCTTGTTATATCCCTGAACGAAGCTACGTGGGGAGGCTCAAATCTGTCAGACGAAAGGAACTTGAGAACTACGTCCAGGTTCCAGCTGGGAGGAGTTAGTTCCTTCGATTTTGTCGTTTCAAACGATCTAATCAAGTCGTGCAGATCTTTATTCTCAGCAATGTCTAGGCCTCTGTTTCTAAATACTGCCGACAGCATGCTCCTGTATCCTTTGATCGTCGATACAGACAAATGAGAGACCTCTCTCAAGAACAAAAGGAAATCAGCGATTTCGGTTATAGAGGTACTGGAGGAGGACAACTTCTTAGACTTACACCACCTTCTGAATACCTCCCACTTCGACTAATAGACTCGTCTAGTGGAAGCTCTGCGGGCTCTAGCGATAGCGCTTGCAGCTTCGCGAGAAAACCCCCTCGCTCTGACAAGTCTTTCGATAGTCGAAAGGCAGTCAGAGCGAGAGCGGGGAGGTTTTGATGAAACCTCTCGAAGTGTGGCTGTCTGAGAAGATCCATCCTTTTTGGAAGGGATCTTGGGAAGTCTACTGTCCACTCCAGCACCTCTGCAAACCAATCTTGTGCTGGCCAAAACGGGGCTATCAGGGTCATCCTTGTCCCGTTGGACGCTACGAACTTTCTCAACACTTGTCCCAGGATTTTGAAAGGGGGGAAAGCGTACACGTCCACATGAGACCAGTCCAGCAGGAAGGCGTCGACCACGAGAGCTCTTGGGTCTTCCACCACTGAACAAAAGACTTCCAGCCTTTTGGAAAGGAATGTGGCGAACAGATCTACCTGAGGAGAGCCCCAAAGATCCCAAAGACTCTGACACACCTCTGAATGAAGAGTCCATTCTGTGTGAAGGACCTGGCTTCTCCTGCTCAGTCTGTCCGCCCTGACGTTTCTCGTCCCCTGAACAAATCTTGTCAGGAGGGAGATGTTTCTTTGTGAGGCCCAAATTAGCAGATCTCTTGCTATCTCGTAAAGCGAACACTGAGTGCGTTCCTCCTTGCTTCCGAATGTAGGACAGGGCTGTAGTGTTGTCCACATTCACTTGGACCACCACTGTTCGTCACAAAGGGTTCGAAGAACTTTAGCGCCAAGTGAACTGCTAGAAGTTCTTTGCAATTTATGTGCCAGGACACCTGTGCTGCCTTCCAGGTGCCTGACACTTCTCTCGGTCCTAGTGTTGCTCCCCAACCCTTCTCCGATGCGTCGGAATACAACACTCGGCTTGGGTTCGGAACTTCCAGAGAAATTCCCTTGTTCTCTTTTAGAGGGGACAACCACCATTGCAGGTGTGGTTTCATCTCCATTGGAAGGAGAAAACTGTCGGAGAGAAGTCCCGTCTTCCAGTTCCAAGATCTCCTTAGGAAAAAACTGAAGAGGGCGAAGATGTAGTCTTCCTAGAGGAAAGAACTGTTCGAGCGAGGAAAGGGTGCCTAGCAGGCTTAACCATTCCCTCGCCGAAGTCCGTTCTTTCCCTAAGAAGAGAGAGACTTTTTCCCAAGCCTCTCACGATTCTCTCTTGCGAAGGAAATACTCGAAAACCCCGAGAATCCATCTGAATCCCCAGATAGACCAAGTTCTGTCTGGGAATCAGCCGTGACTTCTCGAGGTTCACGAGTAGTCCCAACGCCTTTATCAGGTCTAGGGTCAAAGAAAGGTCCTCCAAACACTGTCTCTCTGTTCTGGCCCTGATGAGCCAATCGTCCAAATATAGAGAGATGTTGACGCCTTTGAGGTGAAGAAACCTCGCCACATTCCTCATCAGGTTTGTGAAGACCTGAGGAGCTGTGGACAGGCCGAAACACAAGGCCCTGAACTGAAAGATCCTTCCCCCCGTCATGAAACGGAGGTACTTCTTCGACGAAGGGTGAATCGGGACATGAAAATAGGCGTCCTGGAGATCCAGCGACACCATCCAATCTCCTTGACGTAACGCCGCAAGGACTGAGGCCGAAGTCTCCATAGAGAACTTCTCCTTTCGAACGAACTTGTTCAGAGCGCTGACATCTAGAACTGGTCTCCAGTCCCCCGAGGCTTTCGCAACCAGGAAAAGCCGATTGTAAAACCCCGGAGAGTTTTGCTCTAGAACCAGTTCTATAGCTCTTTTGTCCCACATTTGATTCACCATCAGACGAAGAGTATCCCTCAGTACAGGGTCCCTGTATCTGGCTGACAGTTCCCGCGGAATGGTCGTTAGTGGAGGACTGTCTTGGAAGGGGATAAGATATCCCTTCCTGATTATGGACATGGAAGAGGCGTCTGAGTTTATGAGTGACCAGGCGTCTGCAAATTCGAGAAGCCTGGCCCCCACTGGTGTTTGGAGGCTGTCTGTCTCACTTCCCTTTCTTAAAGGGACGGGAAGGAGCCTTACCTCTCCTCTCAAGACCTCTTCTCTTAGAGGTAGCTCTGGAGAGAGGCCCTCCTCGAAAGGGCTGAACCGTAGAAGTCGGTCCTTTCTTGTCAACTGAAACAAGTGGTCTCTTCTTCCTTGCAGTTTGCAGGAGAAGATCCTGAGTCGCCTTCTCAGTCAGTGATCGAGAAATGTCCTTCACTAACTGAGAAGGAAACAGGAAGTCAGACATGGGAGCGAAAACCAGGGCTGCTCTCTGTGAGGGAGAAACCGCCTTGGTTAGGAAGGAACTAAAAATACTCCTCTTCTTAAGGAGTACTGCTCCGAAAAGAGAGGAGATTTCTCCCGATCCGTCTTGTACCGCCTTGTCAATACAAGCAAGAATACTCAGAATGACTTCGGGGTCAAGACCATCCGAGTCATGAGCTTTCTTAGACATCACCCCAAGGGACCAGTCTAGGAAATTAAACACTTCCAAAATATGGAAGAGTCCCTTGAGGAGATGATCCGTCTCCGAAATCGCCCAAGACACGCGAGCTCCATTCAAAGCGTGTCTCCTTGACGAGTCAACCAAGGTTGAAAAGTCCGCTTCGGCTGCCGCTGGGAGAGAAAGGCCCATGTTCTCCCCAGTTCGGTACCAGAAACCTCTCTTGCCAGAAAGTATGGCTGGAGGCATACAGAAGGTGGTCCTGCCCAGATCCTTCTTAGACAACATCCATTTGTCTAAGGACTGAAGCGCTCTCTTCATCGAGATCGTAGGTCTCATCTTCAAGACCGACGAAGACTTAGGCACAATCGCACTCGAAAACAGTGATCGAGGCGAAGGAGGAGCGGCAGGAGTTAAAGAATCTCCGTATTCCCGTAAAAGAAGGTCAGTCAGAACTTTATAGTTCGAGACTCCTTCTCTACCGTCACCCTCTTCTTCCGAATCTCCTTCTACACCTTGTGAGAATCGGCCTGAAAAACGAGAGGATCTTCATCCCGTTCTCTCTCTACTGGTGACAAACTCCTACTAGGAGAGGGGCTCATAGAGTGAACCGACTCTCTCTCACGTCTAAAAGAAGTCTCGCGTCTGCTTGACTTCTCGCGCCTGAACAGCTCCTCGCGCTTGTCTGGCGCCTCGCGCTTGTCTGGCGCCTCGCGCTTGTCTGGCGCCTCGCGCTTGGCTGGAGCATGTAGCCTGGCTGGCATCTCGCGCCTGGCTGACGTCTCGCGCTTGTCTGGCGCCTCACGCAATGTTGACTCCTCGCGCCTGGCTGGCGCCTCGCGCTTGGCTGAATCCTCACGCCTAACTGGCGCCTCGCGCCTGGCTGGCGCCTCACGCCTGAGCGTATCCTGATCTAGAGCAACTCGCTCGGATAGATCCTGACGTTTGTACGACTCTTCGCGCCTGGAAGACGTCCCATGTCTGGCGGACGCTTCACGTCTGGCTGGTGAAAGAAGACGAGACTTCTTAATAGGAAGTCTAGCGTCCTTCTTGCGAGGGGGATCCCTCGAAAGAACTCCAACCAAAGAGGCAATCTGCTCTTGAACTGCAAGCAATATCCTCTTGGAAGCCACCCCAGCGTCCTCTTCAATAGAAGAAGCAGGAGAACTCGAAGGAGTGCGATCCTCAAATACTGCTCTAGGAGGCGTCGAAACCAGCTTAGCCTTCTTGATAGAAGAAGGAGCTTCCTCCGAGAAGCGTTCCGGGCTCGAGTCGAACGCGCGCTCTTTCCAATGCCTTTTCAGTGGCCTAGAAAGATCCGAGTCCTTCCACCCTCGTTTAGGTGAAGGAGAACCGGACGACGAGAAACAATCTCGTAGGACGCTTCTATTAGAGCGGTCCTGAGCAGACTGTAACGAAACAGAACCTGCTGAAGGGACGCCTAACCGTTGGGGATTCCCCACAACCTCCGTACGACTTTCGACTTTCCTACTCCTCTGGGTATGTGAGTTTGGAAGAGGTCTAGGCCTGGGAGCATCGCAGGGACGGTCAGACGCCCCCTCCACAACACTGGGAACACTCACTTCACTTAGTAAATCACAATCACTAGCCTTACCTTGCATGGCCGCCATCTTTGTCTTCATTTTACGAAGAGTAGCCTTCAGATTGGCGATTTCAGAAGCCGAATCCGAATGCAAAGCCTGTGAGGATTCAGATACATAGGGAGAATCATATTCATTAACAAAAGGAGAGTTAGACTCAGAAAAAGGCTCAATAGGCCTTGTACTCACACTCTTTTGTGCAGCCCGTCTAATCCTATCCCTCTCTAACTTCTTCAAGTAAGAAGTTAGAGTCTTCCATTCATTAGCATCCAACTTTTCACACTAAATACAGGTGTTAGCCAAAGAACAGTCAAACCCCCTACATTTACGACATACAGTGTGAGGATCAACCGAAGCCTTCGGTATCCTCACCTTGCAGCCTACATTCACACACACTCTCACACTAACACTTGAATCAGACATTCTATTAGAAAAATCAAAAGCAAGTCCAAATCCAGTCCACAGTAGCGAATGCCAAAACAACGATCCAGTACGTCACCAAGAAATCCAATAAAGATGATCAATAAAGTCTTGAAAAGCAAATTCCAGTCAGGAGGTAGTAACAACAATGTTGATACCACCGGCGAGAGAGAAAATATGATAGAAAACGGGAATGGTTCCTAGTCCTGCCGCCCAGGGCAGGCAGGTAGATCACCTGACCTACCGGTAGCGAGTGGCGCGAAATTTGAATTTCTGTCGGGGACGACGGAGTCTTAGCTATGTATATATCTGACAGGTAAGTTCATTGTATGAAAAGGCTGAATTAAGCAACACGCATTTTGGGACTCTAGCAAGAAATTACATATACATGTCTTTGCCTCATAAGTATATCAAACTTCTAATTAATTTGTAGTTTTTATAGCTAACAAACCTGCAGTCTTAATATTAAGATAAATCTTCTGGCATCAGCTGGAAACCAGTTAGTGTTTTTAACTAAGAATTGTATATGCAAGGAATCGGTGGGGTCTGGCATCAGTCACGGAAACAAGGTGGAAAGAAATCAGAGACTCAAGACTAACCTCATGATGTATCAGTTTTTCTTCCACCATGGTTAACTAGAAGAGGGGTGGCTAAAGGTGGGTAGTCAATGTTAAGACTGCGGGTTTGTTTGCTATAAAAAATACAAATTTATTAAAAATTTGTCATTTGTGCATATGCAGAACAAACCTGGGTTTAAACATTAGGATAGACTCACACATGACGGGAGGTATGAGAATTCTGAACAGACTAGAGGTTCGGCTCACCTGGTCACCCTTCCTATATAAGAGAATTCCAAGGAAGGGAACCTAAGCCTCTGAACTGTTAGATATGAGTGTATCTAACATTCAGACCACTTGGTTACAATACAATGCAGAATGCTGAGATTCATTGCATTATGGAAGTTAAAGAGAGCTAGAGAGCTACATCTGTTCAAGTAACAAACCTGGGTAGCCACCTGAAACGGGTTTGTCACTACATACTCCTCACTCCCCTCATTGGAGAGGGAAAGAAGCACTACTAAAAAGTATATTGTATGGAACATAAAATACTATACCATACTATATATATATATAGTATGGCTGGAACACTCATCTGCATCAAGCCAGTTCCACCATATGATGGTTCTGTCTTCACAATGCCCATAAGTAGAGGAGAAAGAAAAGGGGAAAGAAAAGAGACCAGTCATCTCAATCATTCGCTTTCACATCATCACCTTAGGAAAGAAACAAACTGTTCTTTAATGAGCACTGGATGAGCTACACAATGTGTTAAGCAGCCACCATCGGACCCAAGGAAAAAAAAAGTATCCAAGGACCTGTAGGAAACGCCTCTCAGGTAAAAGGTGAGTCGTTTGGCGAAGCCAAGAAACAGCATTCAAAATAAGTTCTTAAATGCCAGAGAGAAACTCAATCCTCTCATGTCGTGTGCTCTTGCATGCACAGTATCTGGAGTAGAACTTGATTATGAAGAGTAAGCTTGCATAATCACTTCACGCAGCCAAAACAAAATATAGTATTCCTGGACACGTCTTTCCTGACCCAGCCTATGGTAACAAAAAGTCTCTGACACCTCAGTAGCTATGAGGAATTTATTAAGCCCTTGAGCTTCAATTAAAGGCTGTCGACGCATGGCACAGTCTGACTCACTGCGCACGCTGTGGGTTTCCCAAGTAGTACATGGTATATGTTGTACTGGATGCCGTAACCTGCCATTGCTAGTCACAACTTGCGTAACCAAATGCCGTAAGTCGAGAAGCCATTATGAAATTGTTGCATGTTGTGCCATGACTTGGCAACTTTTGACAGTAGTTGCAGAATGACAGTGACTATGCAAGGCAGCCTTGCATAGTCACCATCACTGGCGCAAAGTCGTCAAACTCTGGGACTTGGTTACGATTTTTTACAATTTACAGCAATTTGGTTGTAATGAGAGCGTAGTGGAGTCGTAGTGAGCAAATTTTTGGCCATTACGACCTGCACAGTTTAAAATTGTCAATGTGTGACCCAGGCTTAAAAGGTGTATGATTCTCTCTCTCTCTGTCTGTCTGTAAGGATAATGTAAAATGTATTTGAAATTAAATTACTGTAGTTTTTAATGATAAAGCATATTGTACAATACTATTTAAAATATTCTCTAATTATTTTCATTTTATTTTCCCATCTGATTTTACAGGAAAATAAAATGAAAATAATTAGTGAAGATTTTAAATATTGAGAGAGAGAGAGAGAGAGAGAGAGAGAGAGAGAGAGAGAGAGAGAGAGAGAGAGAGAGAGAGAGAGAGAGAGAGCTATTATGCTCAGTATGGGACCCAACCTGGAATGAGCTGAATATGTAAATAGATGCATAACTACATTATAAGTAATACGCTGCAAATCATTTTTGTCATAAAAATCAGTATTTAGTCACATACATAGTATTAAAAAAATACAGAATGTACTAATTAGTGAATAAATAGTGTTGCTCTGAAAAAAAGGTGATAACTTTAGGGATATGGTCAATAGAAAAAATCTGCATATTAGTGAAAGTTCGTGTGGAAACGTGAATAATGGGTTCTACAAAAATCCGTGATATAGTGGACCACCGAAATTTGAAACACGTAAAAATGGGGGCACTCTATTAAAATATTCAAGTATAAGCACCTTTCGAGTTTTTCTTGTGTTAAAACTAACAAAATAGATTAGTTTCATGTTTTTTTTTAGGGTTTTTTTAAGTATTCACGGCTTTCAGCTAGGTATTTTGTAGGGGGGAGGTGTCTGATACGCATCACCCTGGGAATATGGGGTCCACTGTATGTTTAAATAAGGTCCAGTCTGCATTTAACAACGCTGAGAAGGGAAAAGCCTCAAAATAGATATTTCTGCTCTCAACCTAAGTCAGGACCAAAAGCCTAGTAAGTACTATCTTCAATGCAAAAGTTAGCATTCAAAAGCCAGCATTCTCCAACATTTGTAAATCTCTTACCATATCACAGGTCCCAGGGCTGAACAAGAGGATTTAATTGCTTTAAGAGGCTTTGGAGGCAAAAACTAAATCCATCAAGGTTCAAGGTTCCCAAAAGAATTAGTGTACCAGGCACCTTGATTACAACCAACCTAAAGACCTCTTCTGGTCCAGTTGTAAGCAATGTCTAGTAGTACATACTACTAAAACAGGAAGACAAAGATCTATACTCTAATTTTTTCCATCTGTCCACCCGCCTGTGGTGTTTGCGTATGGTAACACTGCGTCCCGGGCTTTAGATAGTTACGCTATGTGTAAGTATTAGGTAAATAAAAGGATATCTGGGTGTACATTTGCAACTGAAAAGTATTTTAATAATTAACTGTATGCGAATTACACCGTTTTACCAAACGCAAACACCACAGGCGGGTGGAGAGATGGAAAAAAACCGAGTATAAAATCCTTATAGCTTGAACTGACAGTATATTTAGAGTAACTATGAAACTATGAACTTAATGAAGTTGCTTAAGAGGTACTCAGGAAATACCTCCAGCCCAAGTCCAGAAGAGAAAACTAAACACTTCCTCTCAAAACATTAGTTGAAAATCTTGCAAACCTGAGGACAGATCCCCAGTCCACACCAGACAAACTTCACTTTAGCAAAGATGGTTATGGTGTTAACATGAACATCGGAATCCTGCGGAAACTTAGAAAACTTAAGCATGTAGAAGTTTTAAAAAAATTTCTTAAGAATGAGTTCTAGAGGAAATACGTACTGTATTTGCAGGCGTATTAGGCCCATTTAATTTTTTAAGTATCAAAAAACTGCCTTGCATCCAATGTGGCTTTATTACAAATGGGAGACCGAACATTGAAAAACAAGCCTAACAATTACAGTAAATATGATATTGTTATGATACAATAAAGTTTGTTCATACTTACCTGGCAGATATATATATAGCTGTATTTTCTGAAGTCCGACATAAATTTTAAAAACTTTTCCGACACATGCAGTGGTCGGTCAGGTGGTTAGTACCCATTCCCGCGCTGGAGGCGGGTATCAGGAACCATTCCCATTTTCTATTCATAATTTTTATTTCCACTGTCCCCTGAGGGGAGGTGGGTGGGTACTTGATTATATATATCTGCCAGGTAAGTATGAACAAACTTTATTGTATCATAACAATATTATTTTGTTCATGAAACTTACCTGTCAGATATATATATAGCTGAATCCCACCTTTGGAGGTGGGAAGGGACAGAATAGAAGGATTTTGGGAAACAAATGCATGCAGATGATTTACATCTTGGTTCCACCTGTTAGCATAGCGGACTTCGTGATTACTGTCACCCAAGTCTGCTTCTGCTTTACTAGAGTTTGCCAGCGAGGTAGAGAACCTATAAAGCTGGTTGCACTCCAGATGATCTGTCAACGGGGGCGTGACCACAATGTGACTAGACCATATTTTGACCCATTTTAAACCAGAGATGCGTTAACCGTAAGTAAATAAAATATATATAAATATATATCTATCACCACCTGACCAACCTAGCCAAAGTTAAGGTGTTTGGTTTTAACTAAGGCTTAAGAGTGAAGAAGTCGCCGTTGTCGGCGACTCAACAACTAAATTAAGAGCTCTTCCTAACCATTTTCTACAGGATAGGATGAGTGGTACTTCTTGCCCCCAAGATTGTGTCTGCAGACACGTATGGCCCTAGCGAGCCCAGCAATCTCATATGCCATCTTCACATCTCGCAGGGAGTGTGAAGTGAACACAGAGTTGCTTCGCTAAAACATGGTACTCAGGATGTTGCTGAGTGCCATGCTCTGTTGAAATGCTTCCGAGGCCGCGCCCTCACCTCGTGAGCATTCAGATAAAAAAAGATTTCAATTCTTTGTGCAAACACAATGAAGGAGCATTTTTGAAAGAACTCCTTAACACTAAAGCCAGGGTGTTCTTCGATATGGGCAAGTCTGGTCTTTTTCGGAAACACTGCAGATTGCCAAATGACTTCGACTTTCTTGAGTTTTATGTAGATAAAACTTGAGAGACCCGACAGGGCACAGGACTCTCTCTGGCTCCTGCCCACTAACTTGTGCCCATCCTTGCTTCCAAGCTCCTGGCCCAAGGACAAAACGGGTTTTCCATTCTTAGGCCACAACGGAAGGCTTAGAGAGCACACCGCCTTGTGTTCTCTAAACCGCAAACTTTGTGACGATGGCTTAAAATTTCACTAACCCTCTTTTGTCGTATCTAGGGTGGTTAGAAGAAGGCCTTCCTGATCACTGCAAGAAGTTAACAGGTAGGAGAGGTTCGAATGCTTTTGACATCAAGAACTTCAGACTACGTCTAAGTTCCACATTGAAAGCTTCGATCTGGACATGCACAGTCAGTACGTCTGTACTAAAGTCAGGTGACCGACCAGTTGACCAGTCAGACGAATCAAGGACAGCAAGGCTGTACCCTGAAGACCATAAGGCACTATTCTTCGCTGAAGGATGATGTCTGGACTGCCTGGGCGATTCAATCTAAGCAAACCTTGGGGGTGTATCAACGCAACCCAACGTCGTCAGCGAATCAACTCCTGATTCGAGCTTCTGTGCCAGGAGGAGTAAGCGAGGAGCAAAAAGGCGATTCAGTCCCGAAGGAAGAATGCCTGACAGTCCAACCTGGTCTCGTTACACGATTATCGGGGGTGTATAAACGCAAACGACTTCGTCAACAAGAAACTCAGGGCTACTATATGTCGCCTGATCTCGCACGAGTGTCTGACTCCGAGAAAACAGGTGAGACAAAAAGTAGATGGTGAGCGAGTTTCGAGATTCCACAGAACTCAAAAATCGTGGAAGGCTTTGTTGTTTGACAGACGCAAATCTCTGAGCCCAAAGGCCGTCAACAACATATTTGCGTATTCTTTAATAATTGACTGCCAGCTTATCCCATTCTTCAGACGGAAAAGGAAGACGGTAATCTTATTCCTGTCAACATCTCGATAGTCTGAACGTAGTCAGACTCAGAGCGGAGAGGTTATAGGTACCTTTCGAGTTAGAGTAGACCGACTCTCTCGGAAAAGGTCCTTGGAAAGTGAACTAGGAAGTATGTGACCTCTGTGAATCCAGGATCCTGAAGGCCAACATGGGGCGATCAGCGTCATTGTCGCTCCCTGTGACGTCATAAATCCTCTTATTACATTTTCCTAAGCGATTGAAAAAGGGGAAAAAAGACTAAACATCCATCCCCGTTCAATATCATAGGATGGCGTTTAATGTATGATACCGATCCCGGGATCGAGAATAAGGGAGCAGAGAAGAAGAAGCCTCTTCGTCCTCAACATATCGAACGAGAAGAATGAAAGGACGGTCCCTAAAGGTCTACACAACTCTCAACTTACTTCTAAAGAAAGATTCCACTCGGAAGTAAATAGTTGCTGCCGTCGATCGAGACGATTCGTACGGACTTTTGCAATCCTGTAACGAACCTGTAGAGGATCGTTACATTCTATGCCTGTTGTTATAATAGGCTCTTTCTCGTAAACTTGAACAAGGACCGAGAGAAGATACTTCTTAAGATATGAGAGAGCTGTGGAATATCAGAGTTGATCTGGACCACTGGTTCCCAAAAACTCGTTTCGAGGACTGGAGGGACTACCGAATCGCTTTTACTTCTTTCAGATTAAGATCTAGGACATCTGAAAACCCTATTCCAGATGTCCGGCACCTTCTTCTATCACCTCAGGTGATAGACGCACTGAGAGATGTTCAGAATCATTCCTAGATCTTGAATAATATTTCGTTTCCCGGTAGGAAAAAAACTGTGGTCTGAATTGCAGTCTATTCGGGGAAACAAAACTTCTTTAGGAAGGAAATTGGTCCCCAGCAAGCTTCATCCTCCTTTCCCTCCCCGAGTATGCCTTACATTCCCTAATAAGGCTGCGCTTGCCTAAGCAGGAGAGCATATAAAAGTGCAATGTTTTTGTTCGGTGAGGACTCGTAGTTCCATACCGTGCGGTAACGAGCACCGAAAGGATTAAGAGATAACCCTGTTGGAACATAGTAAGTAGGGCAAAACGAATGCAACGTTTATTCATTCACGTAAGAAATCCCCTCAATCTTAGGCTAAAGTCCGTGATTGTAGGACAGAGATATAGTTAGTCAGTCAATCCCGCATGAGAGACGTAACCGTCAGCACAGAGATACGGTTAGTCAGTCAATCCCGCAGGAGAGAGAGACGTAACCTACAGCGCATGACAGCGCACGATCTGTTACTGCCTACTGGCTCGGTTGGACTGGAGGGACAGACACAGCGTGACAGCAGTCAGCCAGCAGCTTACGAACGTCGTCTCTTAACTTTATGTTCTGGGTTGCCAGCTACCCTATTCTACGAAGAAATAGGTCCGCTATTTTTTGAGCAGAAAAGACTCTCAAGCTGGTATATTTAAGCGAAACAGAAAACGCTAAATATATAGATGCGTTTGTGTCGTCAGAGCACTACCATACAACGGTAAAAGATAAATCGGAAACTCCTGGAAGGCTGCAGGGAGTAACGATTAAATGTCCTTAAAATAAACAATAGACCTCTCGGTTGCCATCCGAAGAGGTAACTACAGCAAGCGTATATGACTTGAACCAACCAGAAGTAAAATAGCGCAAGGCAAAATGATATTGTTATGATACAATAAAGTTTGTTCATACTTACCTGGCAGATATATATATAGCTGTATTCTCCGAAGTCCGACAGAATTTCAAAACTCCCGGCACACGCAGTGGTCGGCCAGGTGGTAGTACCCATTCCCGCCGCTGGGAGGCGGGCGTAAGGAACCATTCCCATTTTCTGTCAGATTTTTCTAGTGCCACTGTCTCCTGAGGGGAGGTGGGTGGGCACTTTGATTATATATATCTGCCAGGTAAGTATGAACAAACTTTATTGTATCATAACAATCATCATTTTTTTGTTCATGAATCTTACCTGCCAGATATATATATAGCTGAATCCCACCTTTGGCGGAAGGGGGAGACAGATTCGATTTTTGTGGGAAACAATTTCATATTATGATTGATTGATTTTTGGTTGGTTCCTTAAACTGTTAGCATAGCTGACTTCGTGAGTACCGTCACCCAAGTTCTGCATCTGCTTTACTAGAGACTCCAGCTAGGTAGTGACCTGTGAAGCTGTTGAGTTCTAGAGGATCTGTCAACGGGGCGTGACCACAATGCAACTAGATCCTATATTATAGACCTCCAATTTCGGTACTGCATTCCTAGAGGTGCCAGCAAGGACGTGACTGTGTAGCTGTGCGCTCTAATGAACTGTCACGGGGAGCGTGACCACAATGTGACAGATCATATAGGTGTTGTTTAGACACCGAATGCTGTTAATGCTTCACTGGAGGTGCCAGCAAGGACGTGACCTATGTAGCTGGTGCGCTCCAGATGATTTGTCAATGGGGGCGTGACCACACTGTGACAAAAACATTTTACCCTACTATGAGGGCGAAGCAAAAAACATTACCACCTGACCTAGCCTATCTGGTTAAACTTCGTAAAACCAAGGCTAATGGAGGGAAGGACCGCCTAAGGCGGCCTACCCAAGACCACAAAAAACTAAACACCTACATAAATAATAAAAATAAAAAATAAAAAAATAAAAAGAAATAAAATTAAAAAGTCCAAACTAACATATTATTTTCTAAAAGATAGGAAGAGTGCTACTCTCTGTCCCCAATATATTGTCTGCTGTGACATATGGGCCCAAAGAGTAGCAGTTCTCGTATGTAATCCTCACCTCCCGAAGGTAGTGAGAGGCAAACACTGAATTACTACGCCAAAATGTGGCATTCAAGATGTCATTGAGTGCCATGTTCTTTTGGAAGGCTACCGACGTAGAAATAGCCCTCAGTCCATGCGCATTCACCTTCAACACTTTCATATCACTGTCTTGACTGGATGAATGCACTTCCTTGATGGTGCCCCTCAAGAAAAAAGCCAAAGCATTCTTTGACACTGGTAACCTTGGCTTCCTGACCAAACACCACAAGTTATCAGAAGGACCTCTTATAACCTTGGTTCCTATCTTTTTCAGACGGAGGGTTGACTTCCTAGCTATTGCTTAGGAGTCTGCTTCGTCTCAAGAGCCTCAGCGAGGATGTGACCTATGGGTAAGAGTTCTTGTGGGTTTGCCGATGGGGTCTTATCCACTTACTCGGCAAAGCCTAACTGGCATTTGTCAATGGGTGCTAATCCACTCATATGACCATATACCTATGCCTATTAGCATAATTAAGGAGCACAACCACCGATCCGATCACCTGATCCTAACACGAGGGTTAGCGCTTAATTTTTAAAAAGAGTTTAAACTAAAAATTAAACTCACTAGTTAAGGATCAGTGTCGGCTCCCTATCCCAGCAACGTATCCGCAGACACGAACAACCAAGAGAAAAGGATCTCTTGTAGGTTGAATTGACATCCTTCGTGTAACGGGAGGTCAACACAGAATTGCATCTCCCGTAAGTGACAGCTCATATGTCCTTTATGACATATTGTTATGGAACCAAGAAGAAGTTCATAAAAGCTCGCACTTTCATGCATAGGTTCAAACGGACTGGAACATGAGGAACTTCAGAACTACATCCAAGTTCCAAGAACGGCAACTTGGGTTGTTGAACCTTCATCTTTTGTTTCGAAAGATCTCAAGAGATCGTGAAGGTCTCTGTTGTCCGCCAAGTCCAGGCCTCTGTGCCTAAAGACAACTAAAAGCACACTCTTATTAACCCTTGATTGTAGAGACTGCAAGTTTTAGATCCCTTCTCAGAAAAGGAAGTCAGCAATCTGGCTCACAGGTCGTGGTGGAGGAAATGCCGTTCTTCTTGCACCAACTCCTGAAGACTATCCACTTCGATTGTACACTGCGTTGAGTAAAAACGCTCTTCTTGCACTGGCGATAGCTTTCGCCATTGACGTATAGAAGCCTCTCGCTCTGGCCAACTTTTGGATAGTCTGAATGCAGTCAGACTCAGAGCGAAGAGGCTTCTGGTGTACCTCTCGAAGTGGGGCTGTCTGAGTAGATCTGTCCTTACTGGAAAGCGGTCCTCGGGAAGTCTACTGCAAAGGCCATGACCTCTGTGAACCACTCTCTCGCAGGCCAGAACGGGGCGAACAAAGTCATTCTCGTCCCTTCCGACACCGCAAACTTTCTCATGACTTCCCCTAAGATCTTGAACGGGGAAAGGCGTACAGGTCCATCCCCGTCCAGTCCCAGAGAAGTGTGTCTATCGTCACTGCAGCTGGGTCGAGTACTGGGGAGCAGTACAGTGGAAGCCTCTTCGTTCTGGACGTCGCAGAAAGATATCCACGAGGCGGACGTCCCCATAACCCCACAGCTCTTGGCATACCTCCAAAGCAGAGTCTAACTCGGTTTGCGAAAGTTGACCTCGTCTGCTGAGGAGATCTGCCCAGACATTCTCTACTCATGCTACAAACTTCGTAAGGATCATGACGTCCAGTGCCTTGCCCACAGCAAGATCTCCTTTGCCAGAGCAAAAAGGGACTGAGACTGTGTTCCCTCCCTACTTCTTCAAGTACGCCAGAGCTGTGGTGTTGTCTGAGTGACTTGGACTATTCGACGAGAGACTTTTTTCTTGGAAAAACTGGAGAGCTAAAAAGATGGCTGCCATTTCCTTTAGGTTTATGTGCCAGGATTCACCTGTTCCCCTCTCCAGGTGCCTGCCACTTCTTTCCCCCTAATGATGCTTCCCATCCCGTGGTGGACGCGTCGGAGAACAACACTAGGTCGGGGCTCTGAAGCTTGAGAGACACGCCCTCCGACAGCTACACTGGATCTAGCCAACATTTCAAGTGATGTTTTACCTCTCCTTGAAATTTCCAAGATCATGTGTAGATTCTTGTTTTCTTTCCAATTGTACTTGAGAAAAAATGTAACGGTCTGAGTGCAGTCTCCCCAAGGAAACAAACTTCTCCAGCGAGGAAATGGTCCCCAGTTAGACTCATCCATTCCCTCACCGAGCACGAATCTTTCCTTAGGAAGGCTAACACTTTGTCTAAGCCTTGCTGCTGACGTCCCTGGGACGGAAAAGCTCGAAAAGCACTGAATCCATCTGAATCCCCAGATACACGATGGATTGGGTTGGGATCAGATGTGACTTTTCGAAATTTCACCAGTAGTTCCAGGGACTTCACCAACGATTAAGTTGTTGAAAATCCTTCAGACACCGCGTTTGAGTGGAGGCATGAATGAGCCAGTCGTCCTTCGAATGATAACAATTGCGAAGGAGGAGACTGAGGGGCCGCAGGCTGCAAACTATTCTTCAAAAGAGGCTCAAAGCCATCGAACCAAGACCTCCTCTTCTTCTCAACTGACACACGTTCGGGAAGATGGTAAAACCGTGCTCTCTAGACAACCTCTGGAGAGCTGCATGAAAACTAGAGAGCAAGGCAACTGGCGAAAGAGCGGAACGAGGAGAAGGAGAAGGGACTGCCTTGTACTCTGATTGGGCAGCCTATCATCCTTCCTCTCACGATGTGGCTTTGCCTTTCTCACTGCAATCAACAAACAAGTTGTTGTTGCAAAGACACAATCATCCTTTTCGATGGAGAACATTCCTTCTCAGGCAAAAGGCTGATCCTTTTGAGAAGACGATGGGGCGAGGGAAGCCCTCCTCCTTCTCACATGGACCGCCAAGGATATATCTTAGGAGCGAGCAGAAAGCGCTCAAAAGCATACTCATCGGAAGACGTCCTCTCCGGTGAAGATCGCAACACAGTAGAAAAGAGAGAGGACGTGAAGCGTCCCCCTCCCTGAGACCCTACATACATACATCTTAGCTCTCTTTTACTGCGGAAAGTCTTCCAATTGCCCAGGAGACGACTGCAAAGCAGAAGGAGCTAACGGACGAGAAGCGTCCCCCTCCGAGGAACCAAGACGACGGCCGCCTGTGCGACCTATATCGTCTTCGTTCTCCTCAGAGGGAGCGAGACCCTCCGAGAGTTCCAACTCCTGCGCGGGGAGGACGTCTCTGAAGACTAAAGTAATCTTTCAAGATTCAAATTCTATGAGATTATGAGCCATGACATCACCTATAGACGAATCTTGACTATGAGAGATGTTCAGAATCATTTCTAGATCATCTATGCTATTCCAGTTTTTTTTGCAGGAAAAACTGGAGAGGTGTGAATTTCCAGTCTATTCAGGGTGGAAAACAAACTTCTCCGCAGAGGAAATGGTCCCCTTGCAATTCATTCATTCCCTCACCGAGCATGTTTTCCTTCCCTAATTAAGGCTGCGTTTCACTTAAACAGGAGTAATTTGAAGACACTGTAGAAGATTGTTCATTTGTTTCTTCCTAAAAAGTCTCCTTCCTGAGATCCATTACTATTCTCTGATTCTCGGCGAATGTCTGAAGAAGCATTACGTTGTGCGTCCATCCAAGCGTCCTGCCGAGCGTCGCGCTCGGCGCTGTCGTATTTGGCAGCGGAAGGAGTCCCCTTCATAATCGAGCAAGGGACGTCTCGGCGAGCTAATTGACTGCATCTCTTGCACATCATTCTTGTTTCGAGGGAAATCATGTGTGTTATGCCGCTGTAGACTCGGACAGAATTCTGTTACCATGCGGTAAACAGAACCGAAAAAGGTCTAATACATATATATATACATACATACATTTACACATATATAACTATACATACATATATATATATAATATATATATATATATATATATATATATATATATATATATATATTATATATATATATATATATATATATATATATATATATATATATATATATATAATATATATATATATATATATATATATATATATACATATACACTATATATATATACACATACTACATACACAAATATATATAATTTTTTTTTTTTTTTTTTGTTTTTTTTTTTTTTTTTTTTTTATGAAAAAAATTCTCGCAAAGTGAAGATGTTCAGCCATGTATGCTAGAATTCCCTTCAACCCGAGGCTAAGGCCGTGATTGTAGGTAGAAATACGGTTAGTCCGTCAATCCCGCAGGAGAGAGAGAGACGTAACCTACTGCGCATAGCAGACAATCAGATGGAACTGAGCACTGGCATTACGCATTAGTGACAGCAGACTCTGAGAACGTTCGTCGTTCTCGCACTGCTCTGCCTGAGTTGCCACCTACACCATTCTACGAATGAATAGGTTTACTATCATTATAGAGCAGAAACCAAAATCCATCAAACTAGTATATTTAAGCGAAACTGAATTTGCTAAATATAAAAGGCTAACTTGGTAGTTCATAACAAAACCTTAAATGTTTAAAAATAGGGAAACCGGCAACCCCTGAATAGTTGCAGGGAGAACCGATTAAATGTAATAAGAAATAATCCGTACTCTCGGTTGTCCTCCGTAGGAGTAACTATGGTATGAGTATATAACTTGAACCATACAACAGTTTTGATAGTAATATGACGTAAGGGGCAAAAAATAATATTACTATGATACACATCGCTTGTTCACCTTTACCCGGCAGATATATATATCATATATCTGACTGGTAAGTTTTATGAAACAAAACGTAGAGTATTTTTAAACACTTGGACAGCTACCTCCCTACTACATTCTGCCTCACCGAGGTAGGGAGAGCCATCACTGCGGTAGTGTTTTTGTCAATGAGAAATTACAACGCTTACGCGATAGAATGAACACCCATGGCATTATCACTATTCTTCACTACACTACTATAACTTTTCAATGCAAACATGATTCCAGGCTACGCAGAGATTTAAGAATCACAGATAGGGTATTACCCTCCAAAGACACTATTGTAGGGCCCGAAGGCATCACAGGTCTTTGGAGGGATAAATTCTACTGGACGGGTAACTTGTGTTACACGCCTGGAGGAAGACCTCCTTACACTATCACGTTCTAGTTTTACGTACCTATGATTCATAAGCCTTCCACGCAGAATCAGACATATTTTCACACTCGTTGCAGCGCTCATCAACATACAAACATGTTTCCTACAATTCGCGCACACTGTATGAGGGTCTACCGAAGTTTTCGGTAGCCTAACCTTGCATTCTTCCACACAACATACTCTGGCCTAGTCGAACTAGATCCAGACATCGTAAGTTTAAGGAAAAATCAAGCCAAAATAAAAACAATCCACAATTAGCGTATGCTAACCACCGATCCTAATCAAATAACCAAAATATCAATCGGGATACTCAAGTGACCAAAAGAGTTCCAAAATCCAATGACGGAGGTGCAGAAAACACTTGTTGTCTGCACCGGCGACAGAAAATATCTGACAGAAAATGGGAATGGTTCCTTACATCCCGCCTCCCAGCGGCGGGAATGGGTACTACCACCTGGCCGACCACTGCGTGTGCCGGGAGTTTTGAAATTCTGTCGGACTTCGGAGAATACAGCTATATATATATCTGGCAGGTAAGATTCATGAACAAAATATGAAATTATATCACAATAAAGTTTGTTCATACTGTACTTACCTGGCAGACATATATATAGCTGAATTCGGAAATACAGCTACATACATATCTGACAGGCAAGTTTCATGAACAAAACTTAAGAGAATCGAAGCAGTCAGCTCAAGATTCTTATGTTATTGGACATAAACGTTCATTGACGTAGTCTACAAGTCTATTTCTTGTACGAGTCTGCGAATGACGAATGAGAGCTCTTCCGAATCTTGTCAATAAGAGCTTATTCGCTTACGCAATATCAAGTTAATGAGATGTTTGTCAATGAGAACTAACCCATTTACGGGACAAAGAGAGATTTTGTCAATGAGGGGATACCCACTTACTTGACAAAACGATAGTATATTGTCAATGGGGGAAGTCACTGAATTGACAAAACGTAATCCAGGAAGTCGAGCATTTAATTTTTCCGATTCCCGTCTCAAACGAGGAAGGGGCAAGAATCCATGTTAAGAGACTGGGCTTACGGCAGTAGAACGACGATGTTCAATTCGGCAGCGTAGTCCCGACTAGAAACTAGCAAAATCTATCATCTGAAAAACCCTTCAGATGGGCTAAAAAGCTTGCAAAATTATCCTGGGAAGAGGAAGAAAATCTCCAACCAGCTTCCTCTCCCGTATCACAACTAATGCCTGCTAAAGCTTAAATTTATTGGCAGTATGGCAAAGGAAGTCCTGTCTTGCGCTTTCCTGAAGAGCGTCCTTTTGATGAGTGCCTTTGCAAGAATCCTACTGTACGTTGCCGAGAGTCCTGACGTGCAGGACATCGAGCCTTTATAACCCGTAAACTGCCTTGTATCGCCAAAGTCGTTGAACTGCGGTAGTGGCAACTTAAATTTATTGGCAGAATAGCAAAGCTTGCGGTAGAGCAAACGAGATCTTCCCTTGAGCTTTCCTTAACTCCCATCCACCTATGCGAAAAGCAATATTAATTGACAGAGACCTCTTGAATTCACGAAACCCGATGTCTTGCTGGATTTCGAAGAAGAAGTTGTCTGTTCACTTTAAGCTTCCTCCGAAGCACTGCCTACTTCACATTCTTTGCAGGTGAGGTAGAAGGTATCACCGAAGGTAAAGGTAAAAATTCTTTAGGCCCAATTCTGAAACAAGAGCTTGAAGAGTTCAACAGAAACGTTCAGCCAGGCGACACACCTGGCGTGCGCTGGTGCACGCTCGGCGTCCACTGGTCGCGCCTCGCGCGGCGTCCACTGGAGCGCGCTCGGCGTCCATGGAGCGCTGCGCTTGGCGTCCACTGGCGCGCGCCTGGCTTAGGCGCCCGCTCTCAAAAGCTTCCTGCTACTATGACTTCTTTTACGTATTTCTCAGTGGAAAGACGGACACGAGTTCAGGCGACGTTCGCCTTCTTACTTCTCACTGAAACGCATAACGAGAGAGAGAGAGGACGTGAAGCGTCCTCTTCTATAAAGCTTCTATTTAGAGGGCGCGAGTCCTTCCGAAAGCTCCAACCCCTCCACGGGGAGGACGCTTCGGCGGACGAGAAGCAATCTTTCAGGATTCGTGCACGCGCACGATCAGCACTTTGGCAGTCTGGGGATTTTCATCAGAAACTGCCGAAGCACGCCAGATCGGTGGGGGTTCCTTGTAACCCTCCTTAGGGCTTTCGACATGCTCCCTCCCGGGTCCTGGGAGTCAAGCAGAGGTCCCGGCCTAGAGGCGAAACGAGGCGATCTGACGCACTCCTCCACTACACAAGGGGTATCACTGCACTTCTGCACTTCACTTTTACTCTCTAAAGCAAGCACTTTCGATTCTAAGTTACGAATCGAAAGAGTATCAGAGAAAGGGCAATTCCTCTACAGACACTGCTTAGGGCCCGAAGGCAACAATGCAGGGTTAGGAGTAACAATTACAGAAGTAGCACTTCACAGCAATGAAGGAGAGCGAGCACCTCTCGTAGACATATTCATAGCCCGTAGGCCATACTACAGGGTTAGGCAAAATAAAGTCTACAGGAAGGTTAGCAGGTTCACTACCCTGACTTTTGTTACTGATTAATTGCGTACATACGAATCATACGTCTTCCTTACGGAATTAGACATGTTTACTGATTAATTGCGTACATACGAATCATGTCTTCCTTACGGAATAGACAAAGTCTCACACTCCTTACATGACAAATCTCAACAAAGAAGCAAGACCCATACCCCTCGTACATACCAAGTGCGGATCTACCGAAGCTTTCGGTAGCCACACCCTATCTTTGCAGACAACCACGTCTGAAACTAGCCTAACTAGATTCAGATATTTTATGCAAAAATGAATCAAATTCAAATCAATTTAAGATAGCGTATGCCTAGCCACAAATCCCACAAATCCAAGTAAATAAATCAAAAGACAATTAGGATACTTAGCGGCAATGATGTTTCCAAAATCCTAAGACGGAGGTACTGAAAACAGGTGTTTTCAGCACCGGCGACAGAAAAATTATGAATAGAAAATGGGAATGGTTCCTGATACCCGCCTCCCAGCGGCGGGAATGGGTACTAACCACCTGACCGACCACTGCATGTGTCGGAAGTTTTTAAAATTCTGTCGGACTTCAGATAATACAGCTATATATATATCTGACAGGTAAGTTTCATGAACAAATGTATTACTAATAATAAAATATTGAAAACAAGCTGAATTATCAGTCTGCTATGACAAATTTGTGAAAAACTGCTTATAAATAAGTTGGCGGTTAGCCTGTCAGCCATTTGCAATGAGTGGAAGTAAAAAAAACCATAGCGCCGCCCGTTGTTTATTTATGATAAATTTCATTGAGTCCACATTTTATTCCAGTATACTCTCACAATATTGTATCTCATGCATAGACTCAGACATTTTTCCATACAAAATCATTTAAAAATATTTTTAAATAAATGGTTGATGAAACATATTAAAATTTTTTTTTTCCAATAAATATCATTGTAAAATAGGGGTGCTTTTTATGAGAGGGTGCGTTTTATACGCTGGCAAATATGGTATACTAAAGAGGCAGTTCTCCTAAGCCAGCTAGGTACTAGTACTAAGAACATCCTACATTCCTTGGATCCTCTAAACTTGATTAGTATCTTTCCTCCAATCATAAAATGAGAGATGTAAGGGTTAATAACCAGCTACTAATATTGCCAAAATCCAGTTGTTGGCGTTGATAAGCACAGAAAATCTGCGGTTGCTGGTGATTTTTGCTTATCATCAAGCTCTTGAAATGGCACCCCTGCTGATAACCAGGGATAGCCTATACCACTGCGTATTTCATCATGGTTTTTTGCTTTACAATGGCTAACAGACATAGCACCACAAACATCTTTCTCTAATTAGCAAAAACTGAAAAGTATCAATGTACTCTGTAACAAAGAGCGTTTCCCCCGCTTTGTACAGAGAGGGAGGAGATAGAGGACTAGTAAACCTCCTCCCAAGTTGTTCAAAAAAGTCCAGTTACTGTAAGCATGAAGGGCAGTACACACAGGTGACAAGAGAAAAAGCACACATAAGATTTATAGGTTTTTTTTGTGTATGATGTATTTTAAAGATGGTGCTGTAATGGGTTTGGCCAAAATGAAAACACTAAAAGGGTCTGATTTAAAAAAAAAAAACAATGTTTTAAAGATTGCTGTACATAGGTATTGGGTTTGGGCAAAATAAAAAATGTTTTGCTTTTTTTGTGTACAATGTGTTATAAAGGTTGTGTATACTATATGTATAATGGGTTAAAAAAAAATTAAAGTTAGCAGTTTCAGTCCTCCACCAGGGTACTGCCTCTTGGGCAGATGTCAGCCGGGTAACCCCAACCCCCTACCATGGCATCACTCATGGCAGTAACCACTAGTAGACAGTCTCACTATTAGTTCCCTGACGGGGGAGTGAACTCTGACCCCGAGATTAGAACAAGACCAGCATGTTACCAACTGTATTGGGAAAAATTAAAATAAAAGTGATACTCATTTTTATCCAGTAGTGAAACCTACCACACTGTATTGCATACAAGAGAAAAAAGTAAAAAATGTGCTGAAATATGATCGGCACAATCAAGTTTTCTGTACACCACATATGTAATACTATATGAAACTCTCCGCTGCAACCCATGAAACTTTCAGCAAATGGCCCTATGGTGGCCTGTGTTGTAGGTGCCTATAACATTGCCAGACACACAATCATGGCTAACTTTTACCTTAAATAAAATCAAAACTACTGAGGCTAGATGGGATCAACATACCAATAATGTCCTCAGTAGTTTTTAAGATATGAGGATGGACAGAAAAGTGCAGATGGACAGACAAATAGCCATCTCAAAGTTTTCTTTTACAAGGCGTGATTTTTTTTTTAGTTTATTTATACAGTACTATACAGTACATAATTTGGATACAAATGAGGGAATATAAGTTAGCTATCTGCCTTTTGCATGAACTTTTCAATTTAAAGTGTGATGGCTGTTGTTTGTAAGCATATAATGTGTTTATCCTTATACAGTATTGACAAGGTGGAGAGTATGGGTATAGAGTTGCCATTTTACTTTTTTTTCTTTTTTTTACCTAATCCAAATTTTAACCATATTTGACAGGGCCTTGGCTCTATTAATCCAGATCATTGAGAGATCACTGTAACTGGACTCTAAACCAGGAATCCTCTTTAGGATCAAAGCAAAGTGAAGATCTACCTCAAACAATTACGTAAATAAATCAGTAGAGAAGACAAGTATTCAAAGGATAAGATTTCTCTATATAAAGGTGAGAAAAACTCTGGCAAAAAGTAGCACCTACTATGGACAAAACATTTTCATGGAAGAATGTCCTACTCTATCCTATGTATGTACTTCTGTTATGTTCTTTCCAAAACCACCTCACGCTCTCTCTTGCCCATTCCAGTCTTCCCCTCGACTTTCCAAGCCTCAGTTCAAAAGGCACGCAAAAAGATTTGGTTAAAAACCACACATTCTAGTGGTGGCACACTGGCACCAAAGCACCTAAAACATACCTGGGAAGATTGCTACCTTGTGAAAGGTACATACTGAGCATGGTAAGAAGAGTAGTATAATGAGAATTGTCCACTGGGAAATATCAATCAGTAACCCCCAACTACAACATAAATTCTTCGCTGCACAAAGGAACCAAGCAGAAAACTGATTGGTTCCACACCAGCAGAGCCATACTGGGAACAGTGTTGGACCAGGGCTGTGAAGAGCATAAAGTCATGCAAACAATGCACAGTCTGGACAGTTGTGCGGAATGAACATGTGATAATGGAATTTTAAAAGGGATTTTGACGGAGGAAAAATCTATTTCTGGGCAATGACCCGTGTCGCCCAGTGAAATGTATCCTTCATCCTCATTTCTAAGGCATAAATATTAATTTACCTTTCAAGACTACATGACGGTACAAGGGGTGCGATATACCGATGTACAGAGTTCAAAGGTAAATAACAGGTTAGTTACAGTTGACCAGCAAAATATTACCTTAAACTCTTGCAAAGTAAATAAAATAACATGGGAAAACATCAACTGTCATAGTCTACTTTGACTGAACAATCTTCAAAGTTTTGGTTCAGGGCTAAAAACGTAAACAAACCGCCATATTTGAATTCTGGTAGGGGGTGTGGGATATGTAACCACAAAGGAGCCTTATGTCTAGTAGGGGGAGGACAGGGTGGGGTGCTGGGAGAGGAAGGCACAGGTACGAGTTGGTAACATGTTATCTAATTGGGGGGGGGAAGCTCGGCAACCCCCGTAACCCTCTTAAAGAAAGGTAATTTTAGTAGTATAACATATAGGTTACTATACTAACCTAACCTAACCTAGTAAAACGTGTTACCTGACCTGGGGCAGAGTCCCCTTAAAGGAAGGCAATCTGTAACAAAAGCTCCCCTTTAACTTGTCGCATGCACAGTAGGATTAGGTGGATTTTGGCAATGTAACAGCTCCATTATCGGTTCATTTATCAATTTATTTTAGCTTGTATTTCGTGTTTGAAATGTCATAAATTTTATAAGAGAAAATAACACAATAACACGGCAAAACCTTCCTCCAAGTGTTTTACCCCACCCATAACCTCATTTTCCCATCGGTCCCCCTTAATGTATCATAGAGCTGCAAGGCATATTCTCCCAAGCGTTTTACCCTACCCAAAACCATAGGATAGGGTTCAAAGTTAAATTACAGGTTAATTACAGCCGGCCAAAAAAATATTACTCTAAATTCTTGTTCAAATGCCACAGTCTAGTTCGCTGCGGTATACGTGCTTAGATCTAGTAACAAATCTTATCCCAAGTTTGGAGGGTAAACACGAATCAATTGGCAACACTGATAAAAAAAATTGGAAAGTGCTAACAACACCGTAGCTAATGTTCACAGCAAAACTGATGAAATTTGTGTCTTGAATCTGGTTACTTTTACAACAAAGAATATTTTTGAAAGAATTATCATGAATATGTACATAATGAATATATGCAATTCATAACCTTATTCTGGTCTTTAACTGATTATTTAAATTTTATCTAGCCTAGTGCACTCTTCTTCTGCTTCTCCCCGAACAAGCACCATGTTTACCAGTTCACAAAAGTAAACACCATCGTAGTTTAAGATTGTTTTGAAGAAAGTGTCCCAGTGTATATAGGTAAAAGTGGTGTGCGGATTTAGCTCAGGAAATGGGAAGTTTGTTGACACAAGTGACAGCAAACATCGAGATGGCGTCAATCTTCTAGCAAACGTAGTGTTTCAACTTCTGTTTAATTAGAAATTAGCCTATGGCCTTAATTTCTAATTTGGGAGAAAACACTTACTTCAAGAGGAAAGTAGAGGTCTCAAGGTGTTGCTTCCACAGAGGTTGGCTTATGACTGACGTCTAATTCACGATATTGGGGGTGCTAGTTATCTATTGGGAAAGTGACCACGCCACAATACAGGTGTCCGCCTGTCCACACAGTGATGCTTTACCCTAGGCTATCAGAAAACTGAACTTTTGAATTCAACTCAATCATGGGCAACTTTTAAAGTTCTACCAAATACTATAGGTAGTAGTACCTAATCCGGAAGACATTAAACGCTCGTCCTTTTACAAGCGAAAGCAAAAAGGCCTTGAGTCCATTACCGTTGTTATAAGTTGTCCCACTATAGACTAGGTACCTAGGTACTACATGGTAGCTAGCCTATACCTAGGTGGGTAGCCTATACCAGGTAGCCTGTCTAGGCCACAAACGGTGGTTCCTATTACAAGGTACCACTCGAAGACCGTGCTTGTTTTTAATCATCCTGATATATTAACAATGCAGGAAGTTTTTAGTGGTGACATTTCCGTTTTTCAGCAAGATGAACAGTAATCTGGATTGCTGGAGTATCGTCAGTAGAAGTAGGCTACGCTACGCTGAGCTTGCCTAAGTTTGGTAGACTAATTTATTTCAATAAATGGGAAGCACAATTATTTTTTTCACTGTCAACATGATTTATATGACCTTAGGCTTCGCTAAGCTTACCTGTCTAAGTTTTGGACCAAATTCGACGTTTTCTGCACTAGGTTTAAGCTCAAAGCTTAACATAGGCAGCCTCGGTACTGCCTCCATTTTTTTCAATGTCAACAAGTTCCAAGATTGTGAAACCAAGACGTCTCAAACCAACAATACAGAACAATATTTGTTGCTCACAAAATATTTATGTGCTATAAATAGTCACATTATATAATTTATAATTATTATAAGCAATTTTAACCAAAATAATATATGGCTTCTCTAATTTCTAAACACCTTTGTTTTTTATTTTGAGTAAACGACGTTTCTTGACAGTCAGGTGACTACACAAACGTCAGAAAATTCAATTAATTTTTGCTTTGTCATGTCCCCTTAAGAACTTCATGAATATTCAAAATATATATCATCATTCAGAGGTAATATAACTATTTTATAATAAAGAAGAACCTTTATCATCATCGACTACAGGACCGTTCTTTAATTGTGTTTAATTGTTTATAAATAATATTCCATAAACATTTATTTTTCTAACAACAAATAAGGGTTTAACCTCTACAGCTGGCAGTGCTTAAGCTTGTTTATACAGAATTGTGTCAAACAAGAAGTGATTAGTTATTAATAGCCACCACATTCATACAAGAAAATTATTAATTTATGGTACTTTGACTCACCCTGGATCATTATCCAAAATAGTATAAAGCTATGATCTCAGGTATACCTTCTAGGAATTTCTAAATGAAAATGTCTAAGCTAGAAATTTTTATGCTCTCCAGTCCTCAATATATATGCTATCAAATTACAGTGTACCGTGAAAAAAAGGACACAGAAAGGTAACTCGGAAGATATTTTGATCAAAACAGGGAGTATTATGAAGAACTGAAAGAGTAGGAGAAGCCTAAGAATTTGAAACCAAACGCATATCAATCAGAATGCTTGTTAATAGGGTAAAAAGGGGACATAAAAAACACGATGTTGAAACAGTAAACGTAATTAATACAGAATCGTAAACATACTAAAAAAACTTATTGATAAAATATCTATGTATGACAGGTAAATAAGCAAATAATCACATTGTACTGGCAGTGCAAGCTGTTGGTTGTGACCATAGATATATGGTTGTGACCACGCCTCAAGCCTCGCAGCAAACTAAATAGAGCATCTGTAAGGGCTGTTGTGACCGCAGCTGAAAAGCTGAACTGCCAAAACCTGGAGTCCACTGTAGGTTTCGTTTTATGCAAGCACTACGAAACATAGGAATAGCTTTAGGCTTTTGTATCGAAATTTGGTTTCTCACTTTATTCAAGTTAATGTGTTGCAAACAAAGTTCATTTCTTTCCATGCTGGTACTTTTTAAAAAATCCGGGATGTCCTTTATTATTTTTAGTCAAAGGAAAAAACTGTCTGGGAGGCTTAACAAAATTCGAAACATTATGAAGAATCTCCTGTATGAATGATGAACTATCATTAAGGAACTTTGACCATCCGTGATTGAAAAGTGATTGTGGTTTTCCGCAATGTCAGAAGCAGCTTAATATCAGTCCGGGTCACACATTGGAGATTTCAAGTCGCCTATGCAGTCACGGCTGCAATTTTGCTCATTACGACCCCAGTAAGCTCTCATTACAACCAATTCGCCATATATCATAACCAAGTCCCCGAAATTGGCGACTTTGCGCCAGGGATGGCGACTATAGTAAGACCGGCTTGCATTCGTCGCCGTCATTCCACGACTACTGCCAAAAGTTGTCATGTCATGGAGCAACACGCAACAATTTCGTAATGGCCTCTGGACTTACGGCATTTGATCTCGCAAGTTGTAACTAGCAATGGCGAGTTACGGCATTCAGTACAACATACGTTATGTACTTGACAAAATCACAACATGCGCAGTGGGGCTGCGCAATGAGTCTGAATTCTCGAGTGGGTCGGCAGCCTTCAAAGCTTCAAACGTAGTTCCAGGGCTTAGTTAATTGCCCATAGCTGCCTCGGTTTTGGATTCAAGATTTTCTGTATTCTTGAAATACACTGAATACAACTTAAACGAAAATATAATATTCTGCAATTTATATTCACAAAATTTACAGTTTTTAACATGATTTTCTTTAGTTAGTTCATTGCAATCAGAGTCAATATATTGGCATGTTCTAAAGTATAAGAAATGAAGAGGCATTTTCTATTTTGATTAAAATATATAAAAGATTTTCAGTTGGTAGTATTCTTGATAATTTGGGAACTTCAGATATAGGTAAATAGGACAATGAATACTATACTTAAAACAAAATATATTTGGTAATTATATAAATATTTTTGAACTGTTTTATTCAGGAAATTTACAGTTTTTCAACAGGTTTTCTGATGCATGAAAATGCACTTGTTATCGTTTAATTAGTATATCATTGATTCCTGCCAACATGGGTGCCCACACAAAGGGGCAAGAGGTGGCACTTGGCCCCTGCCCCCAAAATCCAGCAATATATATAGATATATATATATATTATATATATATATATATACATATATACATATATATATATATATATATATATATATATATATATATATATATATATATATATATAATATAGACTTCAGGAGGGTCCATGATACACATGTTGTTAAAAAGGCCAAATTTATTAACAGAAAAAACGTTTCGCACTACTCAGTGCATCATCAGGCTGTGAAAAGTAAAAGACACAATAAAATACATTATTAGCATAAAAAGAATTCACATTGCAATTAAAATTTAAAAGTTAAAACAATGAAAAGTAAAAGCATAAAAAGCACATAAAACAGAAAACAAAAAGAGACTACCAAAACACCTACCGTCCATAAGCATGTCATTCCCTCTTCTCTCCTGCCTATGGACGGTTGGTGTTTTGGTAGTCTCTTTTTGTTCTCTGTTTTATGTGCTTTTTATGCTTTTACTTTTTATTTTTGTAACTTGTAAATTCTAATTGCATTGTGAATTCTTTTTATGCTAATAATGTATTTTATTGTGTCTTGTACTTTTCACAGACTGCTGATGCACTGAGTAGTGAGACACGTTTTTTCTGTTAATAAAACTTGGCCTTTTTAACAATATGTGTATCATGGACCCTCCTGAAGTCTGTATATCTTGCTGACTTGAATATCATATATATATATATATATATATATATAATATATATTATATATATATATATATATATATATATATATATATTGCTACTTTCAAAATGCATATATCTCCTCTGTGACTGTATAAAAATGTTATGTAGAATTGTGCAACATTTTTTCAGATTCCTAGATAGCTTGGAGATAGGATGTTTTAAATGTGTTCAGATTTTGCATAACATATTTTAAAAGAATGTATATATAACGATTGTTTCCTTATTATGTCAACACTGTGAGATTAGAGGAACGGCGAGATCCGTTTGCTTTCCTAACCTGTCAACACGTTTGATAAGCAAGCTCAAGACTTTATTTGTGTTTTGGGAATCTGTCATCAAGTGAGATAAGCCTTCTGCTTCGTGGCGATCGAGTAGAGTACGTGTTTTTTTTTAACAGAATCGTCTCACACGTATATGTCTTTGATCAAAGCCACGTGCAGATTACACATTTTTGTATGAAAGTTGCATAAGATTTCGAAGCTTCTAGAAGAGTTATGCCCAAAACGTTTTGTGTCATCTGCCCTGTCCAGTTTCCGTAAGGAAGAGAGATTCATTATATCTTAGAACCGCGAGGCGTTCAGATCTCTCGCTCTCGCTCTCTCTCTCTCTCCATCGCATAGCACTTTTGATCTTAAAGTAACGTAGCAATTTCTTACTATAAACTGGTCACTCGTAACTTGAGGATTTCATATTTGATATTTCTTAGAGTTTATTTAGTGTTATTTAGTGTTTTTGTGGAATCTGATCAAACATTATTGTTTCGTAACGGCGCCTGGTTTTTGGTAAAGTGAAACAAGCCTGCAGCAAAGAAAGAAATTGGTATACCAAAAAGGTAAAGTGTGTTATATTTTTATTAGTTGCAACTAATATCTAATGGTTATGATGGTTTGGTAAAAAACTAATAACTGATAGGAACTGTGGTTTGGTAAAAACTGACGGTTACAATGTTTTGAGTGAAGAGATTTACACTTTTACACATTGCAAATTTTTGTGTTTTGTGTTTGTTTCATTTTTTTGAACATTTGTTAATTTTCTTATTGAAGTGTGTATTTTTATCTTATATTTTCATTTGCATTCACAATTTAATTGACTTAGTTATTTTCATTGCTTAATTGCACATTTAATTAAATTTAACACCTGTGAATTAATTTCAAATTTTCAATTATTGCCAAACACTTGAATTTCAATTGAATTAATTTTCTTGAATTTTGTGATAAATTAATTTTGATTTAATTTTACTTAATTGATTTGAGAATTAATTAAGTTTTACTTTGTTTTCAAGTAACAGTAATTTTCCCTGATACAGTATTGTAAATTTCACTTATAAACTTTGAGTTTAATAATAAATTTTTGTATTTAAAATTTTTATAAGTATTTCATTTCTAACCAGTATATTTGCATTTGATTATATTTATGTTAGGTAGAAACATAGAGTGTTAATTGATCAGCTTTCCTTCAATTTACTTGAAGTGACTTAGAACCAGGGAAGTACTTAGACTTCTGAAATCAGGGAAATACTTAGACTTTTAGAGTTGTTGATGGAGTGATGCCCTTTGATTAATTTAATTACCTACGAGATTACCTCGCACCTGTTTTGATGAACTTAGTCTAATTTTTTGCAATACTGGTAAGTTGTTAAGGGATCACTGTTGCCTTTAGAGTATTCAGTCGTTTAATACCTGTGATGAGGGTTCAGGTGTCTGGGTTTTGCTTGGCACTTCGTAACAATATATATATATTATATATATATATATATATATATATATATATATATATATATATATATATGTATATATATATATATATATATATATATTATATATATATGTGTGTGTGTGTGTGTGTGTGTGTGTGTGTGTGT
>NC_087212.1:22333480-22390980 GCF_015104395.2 Macrobrachium nipponense | reverse complement strand
GACGTGTTTATGACATTTCACTGCAGTATGGATGTACACTTAAACATGCACAAAGTTAACAATCAAGTGCGTGAGTCTAGATGATCGCTTACCAAATTATATACTTAAAGGAATATGCTTTAATTAATAACGCAGCCAAACTAAAAATTAGAAAATAGGTCACATCACTGAGATGTCCTTTCTAGGGAGTCACACTATTCCTAATTGGGTATCATTGGTTAACTGTTTAAACAAGAATAGAATTTCAAATGTTCTTCATGTGCGTCTTGATAAAGAAAAGAAATATGGGAATTATGAAACGACTCCTTTCAATAATATTAATAGACCACTGAAAGTATAAATACAAGCAGCTGCATAGACTATACTCTGTTTTTTTTTCATCTGTCCACCCGCCTGTGGTGTTTGCGTATGGTAACACTGCATCCCGGGCTTTAGATAGTTACGCTATGTGTAAGTTTTAGGTAAATAAAAGGATATCTGGGCGTACATTTGTAACTGAAAAGTGTTTCAATAATTTACTGTATGCGAATTACACCGTTAGTATTCCAAATAGGGTTATTTTTATTGTTGAATGTAAGCTGAATGTAACTATCTAACACAGATATAAACACAGATATAAAAGCCTAGATGCCACATCGGCCGCTAGCTGAATAGGCTGGCGCACGTCATCAGGCCCGCCATCTTGGCGCGGTAATTCAAACAAAGCAGCAGGCTGCAGTATATGACGTTTCTTTTTTTCGCCACATCGGCTGCTAGCTCGAATAGGCTTGTGGCAACGTCATCAAGGCCCGCCGCCATCTTGGCGCGGGTAATTCAAACAATAAGCAAGCAGGCTGGCAGGTAATATGACGTTTTTTTTTTTTGTTTTTTCGCCAACTTTATTCGCTTAATATTGCACGGATTTTCTTGTCTGATGGCTCGTTACAAAGCTTACATAATTCCCTACAAGGATCTAATAAAATAAAGTTGTTCCTTATTGTTTGAAAGTTAACTTACAATGACTTTGTTTTAGCAGGTAGGGGGAAGGGGGCTATAGTTGTACACAAATGTTAATATTTACCCATAACTATTGCCGTAAACAATAATTTGAAATGCTGTGATAAGACAGCCTACGAAAAAAAATGGTTAAAACAATATTGTTTAAGGGCCATTAGGTCAATAGGGTAAATCGTGTATGTTGGACACTAATTTGATGTTTCTAGATTTCTTTCACTGCATTATAGCTATGTAATATTAAAGTGTTAATCTGGTCCTTGTAATAAGAACTAAATGGCCAAGCAAGGCACATAATGAGTTTTTGTTGATGTTTTGATATAGCCTGCTGATTTCATATCAATGCATATAGATTATCATTACAATGCAGTATCATATTAAACTGTTGGAAACAGCAATGAAAAAAAAACTTGTTTAAACTGCTGGTAATATTTATAAATAAATGCACAGATGTACAATAAATGTTATATATACATTCAATGTAAGAACAAATATCATGAAAATAAATCATTGTGCAATACATTTTGAGAGTTGTTACTTCAAAGTATTGGCTTAATAACCCATAAGGCCACCCACAGCTTTAAATTTACATGTGTGACCAAACCAATGAACAGTTAGCTGAAAAAAAATTAGACTGGCCTTATGATTGTGGCCTAGGCTGAAAGGCTCGGTGGGGGGGTGGGGGGGGGGGGTTGTTACTATGACCGGGTATACAGGGTTGCTCGTCAGGATTGGCTCATTTTGGCAATTTTGGTCTATAGATGGGTCCCCTTCTGGAAGGGTAGAAGTATGGAGATGGTCCAGGCCCTTATCCCAAATAAGGTATAATAATTTGGGTCCTTGACAACACAGGTCGAGAGATGAGCTATATTGAACTGTTAATGCTTGCCATAATGATATATCCTAGTCTAAGCAAATTAAAGGTAGTTTTTGTGAAAAATTTAAGTTTTTTTTTAATATTTAAAGTTATTATATAATTATTTCACCATATAAAATTAGGTCTAGAGATAGGTCCCTTTTGCCACTAGACAAGGTCCCTTGATACCCGCTAAATTTTCCAAAGCCAGGTCTAGAAGTCAGAATTCACTGAGGAGCATCCCGTTCCAAAAAATTGGAAGAACCCCCACCCCCCCAGGCTCAAAGGAGCAGGCAGAGATGCAAAGGTTAGATAACACAGAAATCCTAGTTATTCTAGGGCCTACTGTAGTTTATTTTAGGCTCAACCCTACAGTTTTATGACTTAAACTTGTAGGCCTGTGCCAAAAATTATATTGGGGGATTTTTTAACAGAGCACTTCGAGAGACAAAGATTTTACTTAAGTTGCACAGATCCATAGCTGTAGGCCTACTTTAGTCATCTGTCTTATCACAGCATTTCAAATTATTGTTTACAGCAATAGTTATGGGTAAATATTAACATTTGTGTACAACTAGCCCCCTTCCCCCTACCTGCTAAAACAAAGTCATTGCAAGTTAACTTTCAAACAATAAGGAACAACTTTATTTTATTAGATCCTTGTAGGGAATTATGTAAGCTTTGTAACGAGCCATCAGACAAGAAAATCCGTGCAATATTAAGCGAATAGTGGCGAAAAAACGTCATATACTGCATTGTTTGAATTACCGCGCCAAGATGGCGGACTTGTTGACGTATGTCCGGCCGGCCGATGCGGCATCTAGGCTTTTATATCTATGGATATAAAAGCCTGGGACGCAGTGTTACCATACGCAAACACTACACGCTGGTGGACAGATGGAAAAAACCGAGTATAGCTAATACAGCTTCTAGGAACAAAGATGCAACTACTATTATAGGAGCGCTGGTGACCCAGACCCCAGACCACAATGAGTTGCGTTAATTAAGAACTATAAGGGCGCCATAACTTCGCGACATTTAAGAGAAAAAAATATAAATAAGTAAGGAAATCTTAAAGCTATGATTGAAAGACAAGAACCATAGAAAGGACCATATGAAGGCGGGAAGGAGGGCCTCCAAAAATAAACAAGGGCTTTTATGTTACTGATGACTGCGCCGGCCTTATGTCAGCACGGTCTCTTGCTCCTTATTACCTGTGAAAAAAAGGACGATACTGAAAATGACAATGATGACGTAGAAGATTTTTCAGGAAGATTAAAAGTTATGTTGGTACACTAAGTAAGATACGCTATAAATCGCATATTGCAATATGTGCGGAATGCATTCATCCAAGATCTGTATCCATCCAGTTACTGACATGCTGAAAATGATTAGATTTTATATGCCAAAAACCATGGAGGAGACAATAATGAATTATCACTTACTTTTTCCCACTTCCCTTAAGTGATGCCCCCTAGTTAATGCAAAATATGCACAGAGATTTCTTATTCTGTGGCATTGTTTTACATTAAAACAGTTTCACTCCCAGGATGCAAGTCGATAACCATGGCTGCGGTACTACTACTGAATACCATAGGTCAGTTTCAGAAAATTCTAATACGGAATTTGAAAGTTTCTCTCTCTCCCACACACACACACACACACATTATATATATCAGCAAAAGCCACAGGGAAAATTTTAAAAAAGAAAAGACAGAGTGCCAAGTACTTTCGTGTATTTAACACATTGTGAGGACCAGAGATTAAGACAGGTAGCTGGGTACTGATGATTTATTTACAGACAAACTGGGTTGACATAGGTGCGGACGGATATGTAGTGCAGTCTCGCACCGCAAACAGAAGTGACTGAGACAGTAAATTTGAGTTTTCTTACAGACATACATTTAGATATAATTAGGCGTACAAATAATGGAATTGCAAGTGTTATACATCGGCGGAAAGGCTGCGGAACGCTCTATCGGATGGAAGTAAGAACAACGCGACTTGACGATTGGTTACAATGAAAATAGGGAAAAAGCGTTGTCCTTACAAATACTCCGCCCCAAGACAATGATTATGGAGTAATTATTGGATGACAATCTTGGAGGCAGGGGGCGACCCCGTGTCGTTGTGGCACTTGATGTGGGGCGTCCTCGAGTAGTCCTTCGGTTTTGCTGATTGACAGAATGCCTCCCCTGGCGGTAGCCTGGGGGGTTCTACTGAATGCCGGGCGACCAAGACTGCGAGAGAGAGAGCTGCATTGTGTGTGGTGGAGTGGGACGGGCCGTGGGGATCCCCAGATGCGGCAGCGGCATAGGTTGGGCTTAGGAAGTCCCCAGCGCGGCAGCGGCGACCCGCAGGCAGAGCGGAACCACAGGTGAGCAGCGGCGTCAGCAGGTCGAGGAAACCCACAGGTAGCGGCGTCGGCAGTCAGGGGAGGCCCACAGGCGTGGCAGCGGTGTCGGAGGGCCGAGGAGGACTACAGGCGGCAGCGTTTGAAAAGTAAGAAAAACGCGACTTGACGATTGGTTACAATGAAAATAGGGAAAAAGCGTTGTCCTTACAACATCGGGGCACAAAGTAATACAAAACGTAAAAACTAGTGAGCAAGAAAGCTCTCACTAAAACAAAGTGGAATAGAATTATATATGTATGTACAATAAGACCACTTCAAACAGAAACAGCATTCGTCCAGATTACCCAACCACTTAACACTCCAACAAGTCAAAAGAAAGATAGTAATTGCCCAATGACCCAATTACTTACAGAAGAGAAAAACACGCACACACACATATATATATATGTATATAATATATATATATTCTATATATATAATATATTATATTTATAGATATATATATATATATTAATATATGTGTAATATATATAGCTTGCCCTGTGTTTAGCAACTACAAAGTAAGGTGCATAAAAAATGCAGTGTAAATTTTCGTGACATTGTCGCTAATTGGTCTTTGCTGGTTCTGCTTCCCCTGTGTAGATATTTGAGCATGGCCCCTTCAGTAACAGAACTACTAAATTGTAAAAACATCTTTTCATTATGGAGCTATTGTGAAAAAAATATATAGCAAAAGTGGTCCGCAAATAATTTGAAAGTTTCTTCCTATTTAGAATGATGAATACAAGAGTTATACAGATGCTGCCTCTGAAGTACTATTTGCTATGTGAGGACTTGAATCAGACAAAGAGAAAGCTATAACTAACTTTATTGATGTTGTTGTTTGAGATTAAGCTGGCCTTATGCCAGCACGGGCTCTTGCTCCTAGAGCATCTCGTAGGATAAGAATGTTGATGTTGTTAAGCTGGCTTTATGCCAGCATGGGCTATTGCTCAAGAGCAGCCCGTAGTTTCCGTCACACACACACGCACAAAAAGGATACGGGCTGCTCTACGAGCAAGAGCCCGTGCTGGCACAAGGCCAGCTTAATCTCAAACAACAACACAAAAAAGGACGGCGCCCTCACTGCGATTGTGTTTCTTAGCAGCTGAAAATATACAAATATCTTCGTGCAGAGAGTACATTTTTACATGGTACACACACACACACATATATCGGCAGATAGGCCATGAAATGTTCTACATTATAGTATATGGTATGAAAAACATGTACAGAGGAGGGACAGACATTTGGCGAAATGCTGTCCTCACAGCTATATGACTGCACTGAATGCCTTACATAAATACTCCTCATAAAAAAAAAAAAAAACTTTGTTGTTGTTGAGGGGGGTTAGGAAAGCCTAAAAAGGTCTGAAAAAGGTGCTCCCCGTTGAGTTAAAGATACAGGAATTTTGGTATAGGATATTTATTATTTATTTATTAGAATGAAAATGTAAAATGATAAATAATGTGCATGTTAAACTATACCGAAAACTTATTTCAAATAAAATATAGTGCATTTTTAACATTTTCGTTGGTGAAACAACGGGCTCTTTGGCCGTAGATTTTAGCACGTTTTAATTTATTTGATGTACATAATTTAGAGGCATTATTTCCGTTCAGTTATTGCTTCCCTTTATAACTAATTAAGAATGCATAGAACATATTAAATTTTTGTCCTTTTTATTTGATCCTTGTTGCTAGTATGAGTATTAATTACAAAGGCCACTTCATGTTAAGTTATAAAAATAATGTTTGCAACTTATGCATCAGCTAGGGGAGAATCTTGCCTGCGTCTCGAGTAAGCTGGAGTCGGATCACGCCTTGTTTAGTTTAACAACATCGTCAAAGAGTTGTTAACCGGTTAGTTAATGTTCATTAAATAAATACTTCCAAAACACTTATTTTGTTTAACCTTGATATACTGCGAGGTTCACAGCGTCCACAAAATAAATTCCAAAGTAAAACACAAGTCCTAAAATTTAATTCATGATCAAATATTATGACTTTATTCAGCATCAATGGAACCTGGTTGAAAAAGTTGTGCAATTATTGAAAAAAATTTTGTTTATATGAACATGCACTGCAAACCAAATCTAAAAGAATTTACCTAGGTATTGAGTCGAATAGGAATTGGTAGGGTGAGGGTTGAAATTTCTTACATTTGTTGTCATCACAGCCATGCAGTTCTTATAATAATATTTTAGCCAGAGATTTTTTTAAAATACTAATGCTGAGATATTGATCAACCAAGATGTGCGTTAATGATGCTATGCAATATTCGTTCAACTATAGGCGACATACTGGATGAAATTAAATCTAGTGAAGCATTCGAAATGTGAATAGGTATCTTAATTCACTTCACAACAACAACAACAACACGGATTGAGAAAATCAGTGGACTGGAAATTCTCAAATACAAATAAATTTTTTGTCACTATTAACAATTATACATCGAAGGAAAACTCGCTCCTGATAGCTTTATTCAAAACGAGAAATGGATCTGCATATAGCTATGCTACTATATCCCTCGAACTCTATTATTCTAGTTTAAATACAGATTTCTAATTCATCCAACCTCACTCATATTTGCGTTACACTTTATTAAATTATACAATGAAGTAAAAAAGGAATAATGAATGCGGCGGTCACTCCAATAGCAATAAAAACTCCAAATCTGCCCATTCACTGCACCCATAAACTTCTAGAAAGGAGACGTCACAACTCAAAATCCAAGTACTAATGAAGTCAAAGACATTACGTAACCCAGCTATTTACAGTGAGTAGATGGGAACATACCCAAGCGTAGACTAGTTTCTCATAAACTATTAGATCGAATAAGCCTTCGTACCAGTATTATTAACTTAAATAAAACTTCACAAGCTGGATCACACTTCGCTAACTTATGATTACCATTAAAAGTAACAAGTTATCTAACATTCGCTGATGGCTGATGCTGGTCAGACGTGAGTAAATATCAACCAATTACTGCATTCCTGGCATCACATGAGATTACTACAAGAAAATTTCTACTGATAGGATATAAACACAACCAGTCAGACTCAGTGCTATACGTATATACCTCCCAGACTCGTCCCTGGCTGCCTGGTTGAGGGGGCGGCCTTGAGGCCGTAGATCAGCAGCTCAGTCAAACGGACTCAAACCTGGCTTTGTACGACAACTCGACAAGTCCGTCCCCCTGCTAATTGGCAACCCATATGAGTAGTTGTGATGAGATGAAAGTGATCATATGGTTATAATAAATGAGCAATGTTATGTTACTTTCCCGAGTTGTTTTTATGCGAGACCACGAGAGAGATGAGTCAAACTTATCAAGAAAGAATTATCCGCGCTCAGCTGGTCCTGCCTACGACGTACAAGATCAAATCAAGTTCGGTTGGAAGAAGGAACCGTATCGGAAGTTTGCAACTGCGACCTCCCTCGATAAACTAAACTATTAACCAAGACAGTTGTGCCTGAACGCAAAATATTTTCCTCTGGAGATTTCGTGATGACAATATTTGACACCAGTTCGTCTTTGATTGTAGGTAAGGCGAATATACCTAGTAGTACCTAGCCTAGTACTAAATACTTGAAACTTTCTCGCTACTAGGTTACTACTATAAGTGAATTTTGAGTCATCCTACCTACTTAAGTACTTAATACTTAGGTACATCCATTATTTGTTTTTCAATTCAAGATTAGACCATTTCATCATGGTCCTTATTTTGTTTGTTCCACAGACTTTGGCTGAGAAAAGTTTCATGTAGGTAGAGATTACCTATAGGCTACTTAGGGCGAGTTACTTAGGTAGCCAGCCTATTGCGTGATTTTTTTTACTTCGAGTGTAGGTAACATGTATCGAAAGGATGAAGGCCCGTGGTAAGGTCTGTGGTCCGCTACTACCCAGACTTTTTTTTTATTTTTTCTTTTATACTAGACTGACAGCTCTATGACACCGTATCCAGTGTGACCTACCATAGGTACCTACTACCTAGGTAGTAGGCTAGATAGGGGAAGCTGAAATATTAGGCAAATCTAAGATTTCTGACTGGTATGTGTTCCTTGCGCTACTAGGTTGGGATGTTTAGGCTAGTACTTAGTATAGTTAGGCTACTACCTAGGTAGTATGCTGCTCGCAACTCAACAGGTGTCATACCAAAGTAGAGTTAGGTAATGGTGTACTGCCTACCTAATCATTAGGAAACCTCATAACCTACCGGTACCAAGGCTTACTTTATGAAATAGGAGAGGTCTACTACTATACTAGTAGAAAGCCTTCAGACATACTACCTAGTAGGAGTACTATAGTAGCTACCTAATGCCCTTGTTTAGTCCCTGGCTTGTAGCCCATAGGGTAGGCTAGATGAGTATTTAGCTAGCCTACCTATAGTATGGTCTTTAATAGGTAGTCTCCCGAGAGGCTAACCAAGTCATGTAGCTAAGTTTAATTGACTACCTAGCTTTGTGCGTCTCTGCATTTACAGTTGTTACCTAGTTTACATAATCTAATACAGTAGCTATACAAAGTGCAGTTGTAGCTTAGTTTATATTAATTTATGTCAAATACCTACTACCTAGTACCTGTAACCCAATATGGTTAAAGAAATACTAGGTACTCCAATATTTGGTAAAATGAGAGTGGTACAGCTACCAGGTACCCGCTAGTTGGCAACCGTAATAGTAGGTATTTACCACCTTTTGTTTATGTTTTCTCTCTTTTTAGGACTCTGTCTGATGGGTATTAGATATTTATATTCTTTTGTTAATGTTTTTACGTTCATTACAAGGAGCCGGTATACTAATCACACAGCTCATTTTGCACATAAATTGATAATTACTGAACAGGAGGGGATGTGGTAGTAGGCCTAGTCCTCAGTTTTACCTTATAGGTAATTACAGTTTTCTGACATCCTAGGTACTTTACTACTTTTATGTAAGACCATGCAATTTTTATTGGTTAATCTTACTGTAGGTGTAAATGCTTATTTTTGTGATTTCCAGGTCAAGTTTTACAAATTGTTTAAAATTCAAGTCTGTATTGTCCGGGTTTTTCCAATAGCTGTTGATTATAATTTAAGCAATATTAACATTTATTGCAATAAGAACTGGTAGATCTATATTACTCTTCCGCGGTGGAGATTATTACTCTTATGCGGTGGCCTAGACTATGGCAGTTGGGGCTTTTCTACGCAGTTCTACCTCCTGAACAAGAATTTTAAGTAATATTTATTTGGACGACTGTAATTAACCCCCAGGGGCCAGTACTAAATAAGTACGGTGAAATACATTGGACGCCCAAATCCCTAGTGGATGTCGTATTCACGGTTACGTTCCTTGCAGTCCGTGCGGAATTACTTTTTAGAATTACCTGTGAAATACCTGGATGCATCTAAATCCAATCTTTAACCTATCAAGGATGCAAATTCCTAGCAGAATGGCAGCAGTAAAATATAATGTACAATATATGGTATAATAGGTAGTGTTTTTAGGATCCATATCAGCTTAACCTTCCCTTACCAATACGTATTATATAACAAGCTACCTCTTTTCGTACATGAACTTTCCTGTCAGATATATACTTAGCTTTACGTCTCTGACGTCACGACAGAATTCAAAACTCGCGGCACACGTGACAGGTAGGTCAGGTGATCTACCTTACCCGCCGCTGGGTGGCGGCTGTAAGAACCAATCTCCCTTTCCAGTCAGAATTTTTCTGTCGCAGGTGACGACTACACCTGTGGTTGTTACCTCCTGACAGCTTTATTCATTTCTCGTTGCCGTGGATTTATTTGGACTGACTTTCGGTGAAGTACCTGATCTTGTTGGCTTGGCATACGCATTTGTGGATTGTTTTTGGATATTGATTTGGATTTTTCTTTGATTTCGAGATGTCTGAGTTAGAGGTTAAGAAATCTTCTATGTTTAGAGTGTGCTCTATGGATGAATGCAAGGTGAGACTACCGAAAGCTACGGTGGATCCTCACACAGTTTGCTTTAAATGTAGAGGGAAAGAATGTTCTTTCGTTAACCCGTGTAATGAGTGTGAGAAGTTGGATGAGGGTGAATGGAAGGCTCTTTCTTCCTACTTGAGGAAGTTAGAGAAAGACAGGGTGAGAAAGGCTTCGTCTAGGAGTTCTAGTAAGTCTCGTATTAGCGAGGTAGAAGAAAATCCTGTTGTAGCATTAGAACCTTCTCCAGTTTCAGCTCCTGCGCCCTGCATCGAACCTAAGGATACGACTACGGAAGTGGCAACCATGAGAGCCACGATCCTTAGCATGGAAAAGAAGATTCGTTCGTTGCAAGGTAAGAGTAGTGAAGGTGAATTGTGCAGTGACCCCAGTGCAGTGGAGGGTGCGTCTGATCGGCTCCTTAATGCTTCCAGGCCTAGACCTCTTCCAGACTCCCAGTCCCAGTGGAGGAGGAAAGTCAAAAGCCGCAGGAAGGTTAGGGAGAACTCCACCGATCAGGCGTCCCCTCGGTAGATCCTGATGCTCGTACCCAGGCTGCCTTGTTCGCGCGAAGAAGGAGTATTCCGCCAATTGCTTCTCTTCGTCTTCCTCACCTTCGCCTAGAAGAGGATGGAGCGCCTCGGATTCTTCGCGACCGCTGAACGAGAGCCTGGAAGGCGCCTGGCTCCTTTCCTTCCAGCCTGGAAGTTTTTCCAGAAGAGCCGGAAGTAGAGATCAAGAAACCCAGGAGGGAGCAGGAGTTCTCGCCTCATAGTAGGCTTCGAGCCTCTTCTCCGGTGGAGGATTTGCAAGATCTCCAGCTCGAATTCTTGCTGGACTGCAAGCGCAGATTTATTTCGCGCTGGCGGGCTCCTTGGCAGAGGAACGCGTCAGGAAGACGTCTCTCTCCCTGTCAAGAAGTCTAGGATTCCTTCGCCTGTGTTACCGTCTCAGTCAGAGTCGGTTCTCTCTCCTTTATCAGCTCTCCCCGCTCCCAATCGTGGTGCGGGAGGATAGGCGCTTTTCTCCTGATAGGCGCAGCTCTCCTTTTAGCCGCTCGGTTCAGGACAGGCGTGTAGAGCCTGAAAGATATGTCTCTTCTGGGAGACGACCTTTTGAAGAGACACAAGTTGGGAGCGAAGTTTGTGGAGCATGGTCCAAACGCCGGTCTCCTAGTAGGGCGACCTTCTCCAGGGCTTCGCTCTCCCGTAAGTAGGCTCCAAGAGCCTAGTAGGCGTTCGCCTCATGGTAGGCGCAGCTCGCCTGGCAGCCGCTCTCCTTTGAACAGGCGCATGGATCCTGAGAAGCGCCTTGAGCATAGTAGGCTCTCCTCTCCTAGCAGGCGCTCCCCTTTGGAAGCCCGGAATTCTAGGAGTAGGATTAAGGAGCAAAGAGCACGCACTCATCAGAGTAGGAAGGACTCATTCGTGAGGAGCTCTCCAGAAAACTTTGGCTTCCCCTGATAGGCGCCAGTCTGCTACTAGACACTCTCTGGACAGGCGCATTTCTTTAGAGAAGGCTAACTGCCCTCGTAAAGAAGCGGAGGGTTCTTCAGTGGATGAAGTTGAACCTTCAGAGAGGATTTGGTGAAGGACTCGTCAGTTTCGTCCTATAAGATCCTTACAGATCTACTTCTTCAAGAGTTTGGAGACTCCCTTACTCCCGTCGCTCCTCCGTCTCCTCTCTCTTTATTCTCTACTTCGAAGAAGACGAAAGTTTCCTCTTGTGTGAGGATGAAGCCAACCATCTCAATGAAGAAGGCTTTGAGAGGTTTTGGTGATTGGCTGCTTTCTAAAGGAAGAGAAAGGGAAACTGTGTTTTCTTTCCTCCTTCCAAGCTTACGGGCAGACTTGGATTTTGGTACGAGTCTGGAGAACCCCTAGGTCTGGGTCTTCCTTCATCGGCGGATGCGGACTTCTCTTCTCTGGTAGATGCAGCACGACGCTCGGCTCTTTTGTCTGCTAAGACTACCTGGGCTATGAACGAGCTTGACACCTGCTGAAGGGAATGTTTAGAGTCTTGGAAGTCTTCAACTTCCTTGACTGGTCTTTGGGGTCTTGGCTAAGAAGACTCAGAACCCGGATGCTATTTCGCCAGAAGATCTCAACAGTGTTCTAACGTGCATTGACAAAGCAGTTAGAGATGGATCGAGTGAAATAGCCTCCCTATTTGGAGCAGGGATCCTTAAGAAGAGATCAGTCTTCTGCTCTTTTCTGACTAAGTCTGTTTCGCATGCCCAAAGAGCCTCTCTCCTGTATTCGCAGCTCTCTCGCCTCGCTATTTCCGAAGAAGATAATCCAGGACATCTCAGGATCTATCTCTGCGAAGGCGACTCAGGACATGCTCGCGCATCAGCACGGAAGCCTAGGACCTCCTTCCGGACGGAAGACGAAGAAGGAGACTCCAGCTAGACAGGAGCCCTTTCGAGGGGGCCCCCCCTTCTAGAGCCTCTACCTCGAGAGGTAATAGACCTTTCAAGAGAGGTAGATCCTTCTCACGCTCTGTCAGAGCTAAGAAGTAGGAAGTAGTCCTCCAAACACCAGTAGGTGCCAGACTTCTAAGATTCTCGGAAGCCTGGGCAAAGAGAGGAGCGGACAACTGGTCCCTCTCGATTATAAGGAAAGGATATCTGATTCCTTTTACGGAAAGACCACCGTTGACGACTCCGAGGGAGTTGGTGGCCAGGTACAGGGATCCCCATCATGAGCCTTGCTTTAACACAAGCAGTGGAACAAATGTTCGATAAAGAGGCTAATAGACGCTAGTGAGTCGACCCTTTGCTCAAGCGGGCTTTTTAAACTAACAACCGCCTTTTTCTAGTTCCAAAAGCCTCAGGAGGATGGAGACCGGTTCTGGATGTAAGCGCCCTGAATTTCTTTGTAGAAAAGAGGAAGTTCGCCATGGAGACGACATCCTCAGTGTTGGCGGCCCTTCGGCAGGGGACTGGATGGTGTCCCTAGATCTTCAGGACGCTTACTTCCAGTGCCTATCCATCCTTCGTCAAGGAAATACCTCAGGTTCATGATGGGAGGAAGGATATCCAGTTCAGGGCTCTGTGCTTCGGCCTTTCAACAGCCCCTCAGGTCTTTACAGCCTAATGAAAAATGTAGCAAGATGGCTACATTTGGAGGGAGTCAGAGTGTCCCTTTACTTGGACGACTGGCTGATCAGAGCCAAGTCGCAGGAAAGATGTTTGGAGGACCTACAAAAGACCCTTTTCATGGCAAGTTCTCTGGGACTTTTGTGAACTTTCAAAAGTCTCAGTTGATCCCCAGTCAAGATCGTATCTATCTGGGGATTCGGATGGCTTCTCTGGATTTTTCGGGCTTTTCCGTCTCCAGAACGGATAGCCCGAGGGTCAGAGAAAGTCAAAGCCTTCCTAGAGAAAGAAGTATGCACAGCGAGGGAGTGGATGAGTTTGTTGGGGACAACTCTCCTCGTTGGTAGCAATTCCTTTCTCTAGGAAGGTTGACCTCAGACCTCTCCAGTTCTTTCTACATCGAAACTGGAGGTGTCGTTCGCAAAACCTAGAGTTCTCCTTCGAGATCTCAAGGGAAATCAAGAAGGACCTCTCTTTGGTGGGCCAACCCTCTCAGGTTTGCAGAAGGGATGTCCCTTCACATTCCGAACCCAACCAAGTGTATTCCGACGCCTCGGAAACAGGTTGGGGAGCGACGCCTCGGCCTCAAGAGAAGTGGCAGGCACCTGGAACAAGGAACAGGTGACCTGGCACCATCAACAAGAAGGATCTGATGGCGGTTTGGCTAGCTTTGAAAGCTTTCGAGCCCCACGTCCTGCTTCAACAGTTCAGATCAACTCGACAACACCACGGCCCTGGCTTACATCAGGAAGCAGGGGGGGACTCACTCTTTCTCTCCCTGTACGAGACAGCAAAAGAACTTCTGCTTTGGGCAGAGCAAAGGAAGATTTGTCTCCTTACCAGGTTCGTACAGGGAGAAAAGAACGTCAGAGCAGACCTCCTAAGCAGGAAAGATCAAGTCCTGCCTGCAGAGTGGACTCTTCAACGAAGATGTTTGCCAGGACCTGTGGAAGCTTTGGGCAAGCCTCTATAGACCTCTTCGCCACAGCCAAGAATGCGAGGATAGCCAACTACTGCTCTCCGATATCGGACCCGAGGGCAGTGTCCGATGACGCGTTTCTACTAGATTGGAAGGGTCTAGACATGTATGCTTTTTCCTCCATTCAAGATACTGGGAGAGACTCTAAAGAAAATTTTGCAGAATCGGAGGCAGCAAGGATGACGCTGGTAGCCCCGTTTCTGGCCCGCACCAAGTATGGTTCACAGAGGTACTGGAATGGTTAGTAGATCTTCCGAGAACATTACCACAGAGGATCGATCCTGCTCAGACAACCCCACTTCGAGAGGTATCACAAAAACCTCCCCGCTCTAGATCTGACTGGCTTCAGACTGTCAAAAGTTTGGTCAGAACGAGAGGCTTTTCTGCAAGAGTTGCAACGGCTATCGCAGCAGCAAGAAGGCCTTCTACCCTTAGAGTCTACCAATCGAAGTGGGACGTCTTTCGGCGATGGTGTAGGAACCATCACTTTTCCTCTTCCAGTACCTCTGTGGGAGACCAAATATGCAGACTTCCTTACTTTTCCTTAGGGAAGAAAGTGGATTGGCGGTATCACCATTAAAGGCTATCGTAGCATGCTATCTGCAGTGTTTAGGCACAGAAACTTAAACATTTCAGAAGATAAGGACCTTCATGATCTAATAAGATCGTTTGAAACATCCAAGAAGGTTTCTCCAGGGGTTCCGAGTTGGAATCTGGATGTAGTGCTACGTTACCTGAGGTCCAATAAGTTCGAACCGCCTGTCAGTCTGCCTCGTTTAGAGACCTCACGAAGAAGACAATTTTCTCATGGCATTGGCTTCCGCAAAGAGGGTTAGTGAACTCCATGCACTAGAAGGAAATGTGGGATTCAGAGGAGATGCAGCTATCTGTTCGTTCCTTCCTTCGTTCTTAGCAAGAACGAGAACCCCTCAAATCCTTGCCTAGGAGCTTTGCAGTACAAGGCTTGTCTGCATTAGTAGGCGAGGAAGCAGATAGGTCGCTTTGCCAGTAAGAAGTTTGAAATTCTATCTACAGAGAAAGAAAAAACTTAGGGGCAATGATGTCACCTTTGGTGCTCTGTAAGAGATTCAAGGAGGACTTTCGAAGAATGCGCTTTCTTTCTTTATCAGAAGCCTGGTGAAAGAGGCGCATGCGATATGTGATGAAAGTCAATTCAAGGTTCTTAAGGTCAAAGCTCATGAGGTAAGAGCTATTGCCACGTCATTGACTTTTAACAAAAACATATCCCTGAGTAATATTATGAAGGCAACATTCTGGCGTTGCAACTCAGTCTTTGCAAACCACTATCTGAGAGACGTCAAAATTACGTATGAAAAGTGCTTCGGGTTAGGTCCGTACGTATCGGCGGATTCGGTGCTGGGGCAGGGAGCTGAGACATATCCTTAGTAGTATATTTTTTTCCCCTTGTTAGGTTGTAAGTTTTTTTGGTTGTTTGAAACAAAGAACATGCGGGTAGGCATGTTTTTCATTTCGTAGTCTAACAATGATTAGATTGGTTAGGTGATCGGTTTATGTTTGAGCTCCTTGCAATGATAGTGGTTAGGTTCTGTCATATAAGTGGGCGATTCCCCGTTGACAGATCCTGCTCGGATTCTATCAAGTAAGCGGATAACCAAATCCCTTTGATAGACCCAAAGAGTCTGTCAGCTGTAGGTCACGCCCTCGTTGAAGCTCTTAAGGCAACGCAGACTCATAGACAGTAACTACGAAGTCTTCTGCCTAAACAGGTAAGAACCAAGGTGGTAGTTACATCCTACAACTAGTGTTGTTTTCCCCTTTTTTCCATATTTATATTGCTGTCTCTTTCCCTCCACCAAGGGTGTCAATCAGCTAAGTATATATCTGACAGGAAAGTTCATGTACAAAAATGTTATTGTTAGTATACAATAAGGTTTTTGTACATACTTACCTGGCAAGTATATACGATTGATGGCCCGCCCTGCCTCCCCTCAGGAGACCGGTGGAAGGAAAAATTTCTTGGCTGGAAAGGGAGATTGGTTCTTACAGCCGCCACCCAGCGGCGGGGTAAGGTAGATCACCTGACCTTACCTGTCGCTTGTGCCGCGAGTTTTTGAATTCTGTCGTGACGTCAGAGACGTAAAGCTAAGTATATATCTGCCAGGTAAGTATGTACAAAACCTTATTGTATACTAACAATAACATAATTATAACCCAATTTTTAGGAAACTTTAATTTCCAAAGAAATATTGGCCACGAACCCACTACTTAGATCTACCTTCCTACAAACTATTGGCTTTTATGTAGGAGTATTTTTTAATGAGAGTGGGAAACGGTTTTTGAAACTTGTTAACAAGGTGGTTAATATGAGATTGGCAGGATACCCTTTCATTTGCTGTAAGTTGGCTCTATTTCTGTCTGCTGCAGGTGAGTTAAAACATCATGTTGTGCTTTTGCGTACCAATTTTTTTTTTTTTTTTTTTATTGTATGTGCGATGTTTGTGTTTTTTGTTCAGTATAGGTTTGAACAAGTGAACAACAAAAGGTGTGGAGGAGGAAAGGGGATGTTTGGTTGCTTTTTAGGCCAATGTCTTTGCTGTTCGTGTAACCAGTGTTGTTGTTCTCTGGTGAGTCCTGCAAATAGCTGGCTGCCTGGCCCCTGTTGCACTGAATAGGTTTGATAGTACATAGCAGAGGACGGCTAAAAAATGTTTGACAGTTTTGAAGGTGATCACTCTGCCCAAGTAATGCTGGATCTTTTCCGCTGCTTTATCTTGGACTGCCTTCTCTGTCTTTTTCCTACTTTTTCCCTAGGTGTGCTGCTGAGCTCTCCCTAGTGGTTGGTCAATTGTGTTGATCACTCCAGGGCTTAGGCACCCTCTCAGATCCCATGCTGAGTTTTTTTTCTGATCTGATGGCTCTTGGCAGTCTCCCAGAGAGGGTCTCTTTGGTCCACCCCTTTTCAGGAAAAGTGGACTATTTTTGGTGAGAACACAAAGGAATATCATTCCGATCAGAGCTCCATTCAATTGATCATGGGTCTCCTTGACTACCTTCATTTAACCAAGGCCTTCTCAGTATCACGATAAAAGGCTGATAGATCTCTCAAGATTTGGCTGAGCTATCTATGCCAGCTAGGAGTTTGAATCAGTCTTGTCAGCTCAGGGCTTTGGCTTCCAGAGAAGGGTGTGACTTTGTCCTTCGTAGCCTTTTTGTGCTTTGTTGACCTTATGAGTCAGGCGTTAGACTTAGACCACACTCATAGGACTGTCATCCGTGAATGGTATCATTGCTTTCTTTTCTGGTATTTGGGGATTGGAATTGCTTATCAGGTTGTGGAGGACACAAGCTCTTGTTACAAGGAGCAGGATTTACAATTCATTCACAGTGTTTTAATGATTTTGTCTAGCTTTCCTTTGAACTCTTCCACACTTACAAATTGTTGCAACTCTCTTATCCTCATTTATCTTTGTATTTCTTACTAATATGTCCACCACTCTTGTCTGGATGAGAGGCATCTATGCCCAGTGTTAGCTATGTATGCTAGCAAGTAGATCTGACTCCTTACTTGAGCAAGTAGATCTGACTCCTTACTTGAGGAGTGTTGGGACCTCTTGCCAGTCCCAGCAACACAAGAAATAGGTATTTAGAACTCCTTTCTTCTTTTTAGCTTTGTGCTGCATCAATTAAACTTCTGACATTTCTGGTAGTTGGCAATTTTACAGCTCTGGCAAAAACTTTAAGTCAGGATATGGATCTGTTCCTGGCATTTTGGAGTAGCTTTTTGGTACACAAGTGGTGATTTCAGGTGTCTTGTAATGGACTACATTTACCTCATCTTACCCAAGTGACTTAACCTACCAGTTTGCAAACTTTTCCTGTGGGACCTGTGAAGGCTACTTAGTAGGTTGTGTAAGCGCTTAGCCCCTATGAAGGGAATTAACCAACAAGTTTCCAGACTTTTCCCCAGGGACCTTTGATGACTGCTTAGTAGGTTCTGTAAACACCTAGCCCCTATGGATGGAAAAGCATCTCGCCAAGGGTATTTAAAGAGTGTGAGGCTTTGATTGAATGATGGAAGTGACTTGTTTCTATCTATTCTCTGTTCTTACTCCCTCTGCAGAGCAGCAGCTTGTTCTGAGTATGGTATGTGCTGGACCAGGTGTAGGTGACTACTCAGTATGTAGAGCACCCAGTCCTAGAGCTTGGCAACTAAGATGTGACTCCTTCTGCTCTTTCTTCTAAGAAGGTGGGTTGGGTTGGCAGTAGAGCTATATTTTTATCCCAAGATATAGCTGGATTCCAAGTTATAGCTGCCTCCTGACTTCTGCAATCTCCCTGGGATAACGTACCCCAATCGTCTTAATTGAGTGGGGCTCTCACCCTCAGAACCTTGACTCAGGCCCAGGGTGCTACTGTTCTGTTAACCATATGCTGGGATGAGTAGGTGTTTATAGGAGTCATTGCATTCATTGCTTTCTTTTGTTACCAGGATAAGGGCATTTCCTGGTGGGTTTTCAACTTTCAGTTAGTTTACGGAGATGACCTCTCGCTTAAGTAGAGAGTCTCCAATACAAAAGACAAAGAATTATATTTATTTAGCAACAAATGATAAATTTTAAATTAATTTACATTTTTATATACATAATTACCAAGTAATTTGAATTCAAAGTTTCACATGTAACACTTGAACAGTTTGTTTAAGTGACTAGGTCCACACACACACACCCCCCCCCCCACCTGGGGTATCAGGAAAGACTTTAGCATATGACTTCAATCTGTTCCTTTCATTCTTAGAGTAAATGAGTAATGGTAGTGGTCTTGCTCCTTAATTTCAGGTTTTATACATTCAACTTACCCGTCAGATATATACATAGCTATTACTCCGTCGTCCCCGACAGAAATTCGAATTTCGCGGCACACGCGCAGGGGTAGGTCAGGTGATCTACCCCGCGCTGGGTGGCGGGAATAGGAACCATACCCGTTTTCTAATTCATATTTTTTCTGTCGCTTGGAATGTAAACAACGTTTGCAGTTCCTCCTGATGGATTTTCGTGTTTCATCGCCATCGATCGTCTGGGCTAACTTTTACAGGGAAGTAATGGATCTTTGGTTCGGCATACGCTTTTGTTAACTTTTTTATAATATTAACTTCAAAATTTTATACATTCAACTTACCGGTCAGATATATACATAGCTATTGACTCCGTCGCGCCTACAGAATTTCGAATTTCGCGCACACGCTACAGGTAGGTCAGGTGATCCACCGCGCCGCCGCTGGGTGGCAGGAATAGGAACCATTCCCGTTTTCCATCAGATTTTTTCTGTCGGCCATACTGGCAACATCGTTGTTGGTATCTCCGGCTGGATTTCGTTTTTGGATACAATTGATCATCGTTTTGGACCCTTTGGTGACGTATTTGGATCGTTGTACTGGCATACGCTTTTGTGGATCGTTATTTGGATTTTGGCTTGGAATTTTCATCATGATGTCTGATTCTGGAAGTGTGGTGAGAATGTGTGTGAATGAAGGGTGCAAGGTGAGAATGCCGAAAGCTTCGGTTGATCCTCACACTGTATGTAAAATATGCAGGAAGTATGAATGCTCGATGGATAACACTTGTCATGAATGTGAGAGTTTGAGTGCTGAAGGGTGGAAGTCTCTAACTTCTTATTTAAAGAAATTAGAGAAAGACCCGTTAAGGAAGTCATCTTCCAAAACCAAGCCTAGCTCTCAATCTTCAAGTGGTTTGGTGAGTAATATTGTACCCTCCTCTAGCATTATGAACGCTCCTTGTAATATTTCAGGTCCTTCTTCGAATGCAGATCCTACGGACTCTGCTTCGGAGATCGCAAGCCTTAAAGCTGCGCTTATGAAAATGGAGCGTAAAATGGCTGCCATAGAAGGTAAGCAAAGTAGTGCTGGAAAGTGATGTGAATTTCCCCAGTGAAGTGGAGGAGGCGTCTGATTGGCTTCACAACGCTCCCAGGCCTAGACCTCTTTCAAGCTCCCAAGCCCAGAGGAGAAGGAATGTCAAAAGCCTTACGGAGGTTATGGAGGATCCCCACCAGTCAGACGTCTCTTCGGCAGAATCTGTAACGTCACAGACTGCCAGAGAACGCATTAGAAAAAGCGTTCTACGTGAATGTTTTTCGTCTTCGGAGAATTCCTCACCTAAAAGAGGATGGAGATCAGCGGATTGTTCTCGTCCCTTGAAGAGGATCTGGGAAGAATCGGGCATAAACTCGAGTCCTGAACGTTTTTCGGAGGACTCCCCGACAGAGATTAAGAAAGCAAAGGTTTTGGCTTCTCCCGTGAAGTCGTGGAGAATGGAGAAAGAAGGCTCTCCTTCCTCTTGTTTAGACCAGAGAGAAGAAACGACTAAGATATTAAAGGATATGCAAGAGTCTATTGCTTCTCTAGTCGGGGTTCTTTCGAGAGATCCTCCAAGAAGAAAGGATGTTAATCTTCCTGTGAAGAAGTAAAAAACCCTTACTATCAACCTCCCAGAAAAGAAGATTCTTCTTCGGATGAAGGGTCTATTTTTCACAGACCCACGAGTTCGGGGCGCGAGGCGCCAGCCAGGCGTGAAAACGCGACAGACCGAGCGCGACAGCAAGCGCCAGCCAGGCGCGGAGCGCCAGTCAGCCGCAAAGAACTACCACGTAAGCGCGAGGCGCCAACCAGGCGCTATCCGTTATCGCATGAGACAGCCCAGCGCGAGAAGCTAGCCAGGCGCGAGGAGCCAGCCGCGCGTGAGAATTCTTACAAGCAGGAAAAGACTATCAGGCGCGAAGCGCCATCCAGGAGTGTAGCGCCAGCCAGACGAGAAGTGCCAACCAGGCGAGAAGCGCCAGGCAGCCGCGAAGAGGCATACAGGCGCGAAGCGCCAGCCAGACGCGACGCGATAGACGGCCGCGAAGTGCCAACCAGGCGTGAAGCGCTAGTCGAGCGCGAGGCGCCAGCCGCGCGAGAGGAGCCAGCGAGGAGCGAGGCGCCAACCGCGCAAGAAGATTCATCCAAGTGCGAAGCGCCAGTCAGGCGCAAGGCGCCAGCTGAACATGATGAGCGGCAAGAGCGAGAAGTTATAAGGGGTAACAGAAGATCTTTTCATGTAATGTCTTCGGATAGCGAGTCCCCTACAAATAGAAACCCCAATTCAAGGAAGCGACCTGGTACATCGAAGGTTACGGTTTCAACCTCCATGTCTCAGGATGTTTTGGTGGATAAGAAAGGGAGAGCTTCTAGATCTGTCAGTCTCTCTCCTTCTAGGAGTATTTCTCCTAAAGGGAATAGGTCTACGGACAAAGATTCTAATAAAAGAGCTCGCTCTCCTTCTATGATGGAGTTGGATGAAGTGTCGGAGGAAGAAACCCCGAACAATGAGGGGGTATCTAACTACAAAGTATTAGCCTCTCTTCTCCTGCAAGAATTTGGAGACTCTCTAAGCCCTGCAGCTCCTCCTTCCCCGAGATCTCTGTTCTCCAGTACGAAGGTTCCTAAATCATCTTCGTATTTAAAAATGAAACCAGCCATATCAATGAAGAAGGCTATTCAATCTTTAAATAATTGGATGAAGGTGAAGAAGGAAGCTCAGAAGACAGTTTTTTTGCACTCCTCCATGTAAGCTCGGGGGTAGGAGGGGAATATGGTACAGGACAGGAAGCGATGGGACTTATGCTTCCATCTTCCACGGAGGCGGATTTTTCAAGCTTGGTTGAAGCATCGAGAAGACATGCCTTGAATACAGCAAAAGCATATTGGAGCATGTCAGAATTGGATCAGCACCTCAAGGGACTTTTCCATGTACTAGAAGTTTTAAACCTTTCTTGGATTGGTCCCTTGGAGTGCTGGCCAAGAAGGCAATGAACCAGTGTTTTAGAACCTGAAGGTTTTGCATTGCATTTTATCCTGTATGGATAAGGCGGTTCAGGATGGTTCGGGAGAATTGTCATCTCTATTTGGAGCAGGAGTAGTGAAGAAGAGATCATTGTTCGGTTCATTTCTAACCAAAGCGGTTTTCTCCTTCACAAAGGTCAGCCCTTTTATACGCTCCTCTCTCGGATCACCTTTCCCTTCGCACTTGGTGAAGGAGATTTCAAAGTCTTGCTGAAAAGGCAACCCAAGATTTATTAGTACAATCCTCCAAGAAATCGAGACCAACAGTACCAGTAGCGAGGAAGACTACTCGTACTCCGGTAGTGCCCTTTCGGAGAGGTTCCACCTCTTGTCCTCCAACGAAAAGGAAGACAGCAGAAAAGCGAGGAAGGTCCTCCTTTCGATCTTTCAAGAAAGCAAAGTAGCAGCGAAGTCCTCCAAACATCTGTAGGGGCCAGACTCCTAAACTTCGTAGGGGCTTGGGGCGATAAGGAATGCCGATCCTTGGACGCTAGCAGTCTTGGGGAAAGGTTACATTATACCTTTTCAGGACAGACCACCTTTGTCAAATTCCCCAAAGGAACTGTCGGCGAAGTACAAGGACCCGTTCTGAGGGAGCACTTCTTCAGATGATAGGAATGAAGGACAAAGAGGCAATAGAAGAGGTTCAGGATCCTTCCTCTCCGGGGGTTTTACAACCGCCTGTTTTTAGTTCCAAGGCATCCGGAGGATGGAGGCCAGTCTTGGACGTGAGCATTCTGAACAAATATGTGGAAAAGAAAAAAGTTCTCGATGGAGACTTCTGCCTCGGTACTTTCAGCCCTGCGAAGAGGAGACTGGATGGTCTCTCTAGACCTGCAGGATGCATATTTCCACGTTCCTATTCACCCGTCATCAAGGAAGTATCTCAGGTTTGTGATACAAGGGAAGGTCTACCAGTTCAGGGCCTTGTGCTTCAGCCTCTCCACGGCTCCACAGGTATTTACGTACCTGATGCGGAATGTAGCCAGATGGCTACACCTGGAAGGCATAAGCGTCTCTCTGTACCTAGACGATTGGCTGATAAGAGCAAAAATCCCAGGAACAATGGTTTGGAGGATCTGAAGAAGACATTAGAATGACAAAGGAATTAGGACTTCTCGTGAATCTCGAGAAATCGCAGATGATCCCCAGTCAGGACTTAGTCTATTTGGGGATTCAGATGAATTCTCGGGATTTTTCGGGTTTTTTCCGTCCACCCAAGAAAGGATTCTTCAAGGGATTCGAAAGTTACATCCTTCCTGAAGAAAGACAGGAGTTCAGCCAGGGAGTGCTGAGTCTTCTGGGACTCTTTCTTCCCTGGAACAATTTGTATCCCTAGGAAGACTTCATCTAAGGCCTTTACAATTCTTCCTAAAGAGATCTTGGACTTGGAAGAAGGGCCATCTGTCGGACACTTTTCCGGTAACAATAGAGGTGAGGAAACACCTAAAGTGGTGGCTGCTCCCACTCAAGAGAACGAGGGAGTGTCCCTAGAGGTTCGGAACCCAAACCAAAATCTTGTTCTCAGACGCTTCAGAGACTGGGATGGGGAGCGACTCTAGGGGCAGAAGTCTCTGGCAAATGGAAGAAAGCAACAAAAGGAGGATTGCATTATAAAATGCCAAAGAACTTATATGCAGTGTTTCTGGCATTAAAATTCTTCGAGTCAGAAGTAAGAAATCAAGTGATTCAAGTCAACGCAGACAACACCACGGCGTTGGCTTTATATAAAAAAAACAAGGGGGGACGCACTCGTTTTCCCTATTCGAGATAACGAAGGATCTGTTGGTCATGGACGGAGGAGAGGAATATCACCCTCCTGACCAGATTTGTAAAAGGGAAAGGAATATCAGAGCAGGACAGGCTCAGCAGGACAAAACAAGTTCTCCCCACGGAGTGGACTCTGCACGAGCAAGTCTGCCAAAGACTGTGGAACCTGTGGGGAAGGCCGCAGATAGATTTGTTTGCGACGTTCCTGTCAAAGAGAATAGAGAACTTCTGCTCCTTAGTAGAAGACCCGAGAGCGATAGCGGTGGGATGCCATGCTACTGGAGTGGTCGGGACTCGACGCTTGACGCTTTCCCTCCATTCAAGTTGCTAGGAGTAGTGATGAGTAAGTTCGTAGCATCAACAGGGACAAGAGTAATTAACTCTCATCGCCCCGTTTTGGCCATCCAAGATTGGTTCACAGAGGTACAGGAATGGACAGTAGACTACCCAAGATCTCTTCCAAACAGGATAGATTTCTCAGACAACAACCCCACTTCAAGAGGTTCCATCAAAACCTCCCCGCTCTCGCTCTGACTGCCTTTTGACTATCGAAAGATTGGTCAGAGCGAGAGGCTTTTCAAGCAAGGCTTCGAAAGCAATTGCTAGAGCCCGGAGATCGTCAACTATCCGGGTCTATCAATCGAAGTGGGATGTGTTTAGAAGATGGTGTAGGAAGAATAAGCTGTCCTCCTCCGATACCTCTGTGACCAATATAGCAGATTTTCTGTTATTCCTGAGAGAGGAATCCAATCTGTCCGTATCTACAATAAAGGGATACCGAAGTATGCTCTCAGCGGTATTTAGAAATAGAGGCTTAAAGGGCTAAACTTGGCAGAGGATAGAGATTTGCACGATCTCATAAGATCGTTCGAGACGTCAAAATCTATATCCTCCTACTCCGCCAAGTTGGAATCTGGATGTTGTGCTCAAATTCCTTACATCGGAAAAATTTGAACCTCCCGACCATGCCTCGTTCAGGGATTGGACGAGAAAGTGTGTTTTTCTCATAGCCTTATCGACGGCTAAGAGAATAAGTGAAATCCATGCCCTAGATTCTCGGGTGGGTTTTAAGAAAGACGCAGCCATCTCGTTTCTTTTCAAACTCTGTTTTTGGCAAAAAATGAGAACCCTTCGAAACCATGGCCAAGGAGTTTTGAGGTGAAAAGTCTTTCAAACTTTGTGGGAGACAAAATTGAAAGAACCTTATGCCCAGTTAGAGCTCTTAGGTTCTATCTTAAAAAGAAAGAAGAATTGAAGGCATGTGAACAAAGTCTATGGTGCGCAGTTCGGGACACGAAAAGACCAATGTCCAAGAATGCGCTAGCGTATTTTATTAGAAGTGTGATTATGGAGGCTCATAGCGATTGTGCAGATGATTCCTTTAAAATATTACGAGTTAAAGCTCACGAGGTAAGAGCAGTGGCAACATCATTATCATTCCAAAAGAATATGTCCATGAAGGACATTATTAATGCGACCTATTGGAGATGCAACTCGGTATTTGCATCCCACTATCTTAGAGATGTTAAAATTACCTACGACAAGTGCTTCTCTCTAGGTCCTTTTGTGTCTGCGGATACAGTGCTGGGACTGAGGACACATACCGATCCTTAAACTTTTATTAAAAGTCTAATAATTCCATACCATACTGGTGGGATGGGCTCTAACTTTCTTACCTGACGGCTAGTTGTTGCACAGGCGGCCATGGCCTTGTTTAGGTAAGGAACTTTGAGTTTATCTTACAGGATAGGCTTGGATAAAAACGGTGTCTTTAATTACGGAGAGCTCCACTATTTGAGGCGGGTTTTTGTGTTACTACTGGTAAAAGTGCTTGGTGTCGCACAGGCGGCCATAGCCCTTGCTAGTGAGGAACTAGAAATGTGCCTTTTAAACGGAGTAGTATTAAAGACATTGTCTAAATTCGTACATGGACCTCTCCTTTTAAGAGAGTATCGGGATTTTCTGCTGACAGGAGTGCTTGGGCTCGCACAGGCGGCTTTTGGTGCTTTTGACAGTATGAGAATGTGGATAGGTCTTACAAGCGAGGTAGTACAAATTGAAATTATATTTGTTTATTTTTATTTATTTTTCATAAAGAATTAGGTGTAAAATATTGTGATTGAGTTTTTTTGGTTGTTTGCAAGGAGTCCGGGATGACTTCTTGCAATCTTAGAAACAACATTTGGTTAGGTTAAGGTGATCAGGATGGGCGGGATTGTGCTCCTTAGAAAAAAGTTCGTGTCATATAAGTGATTGAAACCCTTTGACTATAGCCCTTATAGGATCGGCCAAGTAAGTGGATAAGAACCCCTTGGCAGACCTACAAGAACTCTTAGCAATAGATCAATATCTCGCTGAGGCTCTTGAGACTAAGCAGACTCCTGGGCATTAACCATGAAGTCTTCAGACTAAACAGGTAGGAACCAAGGTTTTATGTTATTATTACCTACAACGATTGTTGTGATTTCTGTTAAATCGGTTATTAGCTGTCTTTACCCTCCTCCAATGGTGTGAATCAGCTATGTATATATCTGACAGGTAAGTTGAATGTATAAAAATGATATTGTTATGATACAATAAAGTTTTATACATACTTACCTGGCAGATATATACAATTAAATTACCCACCCAGCCTCCCCTCAGGAGACAGATGGTGTAGAAAAAATCTGATGGAAAACGGGGCAATGGTTTCCTATTCCTGACCTCCCAGCGGCGGCGCGGTGAATCACCTGACCTACCTGTAGCGTGTGAACGAAATTCGAAATTCTGTCGGCGCGACGGAGTCAATAGCTATGTATATATCTGCCAGGTAAGTATGTATAAAACTTTATTGTATCATAACAATATCATATTTCGAAGATTAGTGACGTGTAACTACCGAAGTTTTCGGTAGACACTCATGCACTTTCACGAAAGTGAATTACTTATACTTTCATGAAAGGGAATTACTTATATTTATTCATTAATACAAATAAGTGTTAGATTTGATTGAGAAATGTATATCTTTCTTCCTAGTTGGGGAAGTCAGAAAAGTAACTATCCTTTAGAAGCTTTATTAGCTCTTGTGTTAACGCATTATAGTAGTACAGTACTAGTATTGTTGCATCCTCATCACCTTCTTACTCCGCAGAATCTACAATATCATATTTGCAAATTGTAGACTTTGGATATAGTTCAAATGCGAACTCTTAGAACGTAAGAAGTGAATATAGTGTTCCCCCATTACAATGGAGGGTGCGTCTGATCGGCTCTGTCTCGCTCTCAGGTCTAGACCTCTTCCAAGCTCACAAGCCCAGAGGAGAAGGAATGTCGAAAACCGTAAGGAGGTTTCAGAGAATCCCCACCGGTCAGGCGTCCCCTCGGCAGGTTCTGTAGAGCGTTCCCAGACTGCCAGGATAGCCATTGGAAAAGGCATCCTAAAACCAGTGTTTCTTCCCTTTTCCGCTTTTTATGCCTACTGTTCCATGATGGATAGGAGAACTTCGAATGAATGAATTTGACGAAGATCCTCGTATAATGCCTTCTGGTAGAATTATTCAATATGAGAATGACTTTAATCGATCCACCTTTCGAATCAGGCGACGATTTAGCGCTTTCTAATATTAGAGATCATTCGATAACATTTGTGATAAAGTCATTGTCGTATCGAAACATTTTTCGCAACTAGACGAGAACGCTATCCCATGGGGGTATGAAATTGTATTTCAACATAAGATTCCCCATCGGTGCATTTTTTAGATATAGATCTATTCTGATTAGAACGATTTTTAGATTATGTCTATCGAATGAATTATATGGATCTCGTTGAGTGATAAAGCAATATATGTATGACTTTTAAGCTTCTAGCTTACCTTACCAGCTTAGGACAAATCGCCTTAGGCTACGGTATGGCAAGGCATACTCACATACCGAAATTTATGCTATAATGGTCAAGTGAAATCCTTACAAAATTTCCTATATTAGAGTATTCTATTACGCTAGAGTATGAGTTATATGATGCTTTCGTGTCTTCGAGAAGTGATCGGAGAAGCATATCTTTATTGGTGAATTGAGAGTAGGATAGAAACAATTTTCTTCGTGTTAGAAGAGGTTTCCATGAATTACCAGTACCCTTCTAGGACTTTCCTAGGAAGAAATTGTTTAAAAGGATTGTTTAGACGACACCTATTTAGTTTCTAGACTTGTCGAAGTCTCGTTCGCTAATATGCTTATATAAAAAACTTCCTGAAGCTCGATAAAAATTTTATAAGATTCCTTATTAAATGGAGTAACTGGCAACTCTGGAAAGGGAAGGAACCAGTCGGCTTTTGAAGACTGCTTTCGCTTGAATTGAGAGAGAGACCAGCGGCAGTACCATGTTGTTCTCAGTCGTGAGCGGTCGGTTACAGCTCTCTCTCCTGCGGAATGGGATAACTAACCGTATCTCTTCCCTACAATCGTGGTCTTAGCCTCGGATTGAGGGAATACCTAAGCTGTCATAAATAAATATTGTCTGCCTTTTGTTAGGAAGCTTTCAATAAGAAAGATATTACAACCTTTCAATGCTGTTTACCGTAGATAACATGATTAAAGGATTCTAATGCAGCAGAGCATCATATTATTTTAATGCACTCATACTTACGAAAGCATGTCTTATTAGAGTACATACTTCGTGAGAAGAGATAAGTATAGATTCACTTCAAGACTACGCTATGGTTAAGTCTTTCGAGAAACGACACAACCGTATTTAGAATCGGATATTGCGCAGAAGTTGTATGAGTCGAATGGGAAACATTCTTTTCATACATTCAACTTACCTGTCAGATATATACATAGCTATCGACTCCGTCGTCCCCGACAGAAATTCAAATTTCGCGGCACTCGCTACAGGTAGGTCAGGTGATCTACCGCCCTGCTCTGGGTAGCAGGACTAGGAACTTATCCCGTTTTTCTAATCAGATTCTCTCTGTCGCCGGTAGTATCAACATTGTTGTTACTTCCTCCTGACTGGAATTCTTTTTTCACAACGCTTTTGATCATCTTTAGATTGATTTTTGGTGACGTACTTGGATCGTTGTTTGGCATTCGCTATCGTGGACTGGTTTTTGGACTTCGCTTTGGATTTTCGTGAATATGTCTGATTCTAGTGTTAGCTTCAGAGTGTGTGTGAATGAAGGCTGTAAGGTGAGGATTCCGAAAGCTTCGGTAGATCCTCACACTACATGCAGTGCTTGTAGAAAGGTTGAATGCTCAATTGAGAATACGTGTAACGAGTGTGAGAGATTGAGTGCGCAAGACTGGAAGAATCTGACTTCTTACTTGAAGAAGTTAGAGAAAGATAGAGAGGAAGGCGGCTTACAAAAGCCGGAAAATGTCTAGTAGTTCTGTAGCTTCTTCTTCTTCTCTTAATTATGCCCATTCTATTTCAGCCCGTTCACAAGTTTATCCCTCTGATTCCGCCTCAGAAATAGCGGAACTCAGAGCTTCCCTTCAAAAAATGCAAGAGAAAATGGAAGCATTGGAAGGTAAGAGAAGTGAATGTGGTTTCTCGAGTGATGTTAGTGTAACCCCAGTGTAGTGGAGGGGGCGTCTGGTCGTCCCTGCGACGCTCCCAGGCCTAGACCTCTTCCAAGCTCCCTGGCCCAGAGGAGAAGGAAAGTCGAAAGCCTTACGGGGGTCGTGGGGAATCCCCAACGATCAGGCGTCCCTTCGGCAGAATCGTATACATCTCAGACTGCTAGGGACAGCTATAGAAAAAGCGTCCTTCGTGAGTGCTTTTCATCTTCTAGTTCGCCTTCTCCGAGAAGAGGATGGAAGGAATCGAAGCTTCACGTCCGCTGAAAGGAACTGGAAAGAAACCTGAGCTTAATTCTAGCCCCGAGCGCTTCTCTGAAGAGGAGGCGCCTTCGGTAATCAAGAAAGCTAGAAAGGATTTAGATCCTTGGAAGGGAAAAGACTCTCGAGCGCCTTCCAGATCTCCTTCTCCTGATTCGAATGAGCCTTCGACCAGGAGAATTTTGATGAATGTACAGGAGCAAATAGTGTCTTTGGTAGGAGTACTTTCTAAAGAGCCTACTCGTAAAAGGATGACAGCTTCCGATTAAGAGATCCAAATACCGATCTCCTGTCGGGCGCGACGAACCCTCCAGGGAGTTGTCGCACAAGCGCCATCTCTGGGGGGAGCGGTGCATTAGGCAGGCGAGATGTGGGAAAGGAAGTAACTGCTACCAAGCGTCAGGCGCCAACTAGGAGCCAGGCGCCAAGTAGGCGCAAAGAGCCTGACTTTACTGAGATCGTTCTAGGCCCAGATCTTCATCCAAAGCAACAAGAGCCAACTGGAGAGAGAGAACTCCTGATAGGAGTATAGCGCCCGCTAAAGCGCAATATCTTGCTATTCGAAAGGCGCATTCCATGAGCGATACTCTACCAAGCACAGGAGTATTCGGAACTAGATGCGCCTTCCGTAGGTCAGGTGGGAGTATTCGGGAAGAGATACTCCTGCCAAGCGCCTTGATTACTCTGGCCTCGATACTCCTCCCAGGCGCCAGGAGTATTCTGGACTTTTTACTCCTACCAGGCGCCAGGAGTATTCTAAGCGCGATGCGTCTACCAAGCAGGAGTATTCTGAGCTTAATAGTACCTACAGGCGCCAGGAGTATTTGGAGCGAGATGCTTCAGACGGCAGGAGTATTCGAAGAGTGTAACGACTGTCAGGCGCCAGGAGTATTCCAAACAGGATACTCCTACCAGGCCTCAGGAGTATTCTCAGCGAGATACTCCTGCTAAACGCCAGGCGCATTCTCCTTGTGAAGAGCTTGACATCCGACAGGAGTCTAACAGGCGTAGAGCAGTGATACGTGACTCGCCTAATGATAAACGTAAGGAGAGAGTTACTCCTAGCCCATCTCCTTATAGAAGTGCTTCTTCTTCGGAAAGGAAGAAATCAAGAGAGGAGACAGAGGAGGGAAGGAGCCTTCTCCTTCCGATCCTATTAATTTAGATGACGTCTCGGAGGACGAAGTTACTAACAGAGAAGGGCTTTTGAATTACAAAGTTCTTTCTGCTCTTCTCTTAGAAGAATATGGAGATGCATTGACTCCAGCCGCTCCTCCTTCTCCTCGCTCTCTATTTTCAAGTGCGAAGGCACATAAGTCTTCGTCTTTCCTGAAAATGAAACCGGCCATATCCATGAAAAGGGCCTTACAATCTCTGACTCCTGGATCAGACTAAGAAAGAGTTAGGAAGGACGATCTTTTGCATGCCTCCCGCTAAACTAAGGGGCAGGAGAGGCATATGGTACGAAACGGGAGAAAACATGGGATTGTCTCTGCCCGTTTCAGCTGAATCGGACTTCTCCAGTCTCGTAGACTCATCGAGGAGACATGGCTTAAATTCAGCGAAAGCAAACATGGGGTCTTTCGGAAATGGACCATCTCCTCAAGGGACTTTTTCATACCTTAGAAGTATTTAACTTCCTAGATTGGTCCCTTGGGGTCATTGCTAAGAAGTCCCATGAAAAAGAACAACTAAGCCCTGAAACCTTGCATAGCATCCTTGCATGCATCGATAAGGCGGTTCAAGATGGATCGGCGGAAGTGTGCTCCCTCTTCGGTGCGGGAATACTTAAGAAGAGAGCGGTTCATAGTGCCTTTCTCACTAAGGCCGTCTCGCCTTCGCAGAGATCCGCTTTGCTGTATGCGCCTCTCTGAGCATTTATTTCCTTCGCAGTTGGTGAGACATTGCCCATTCGCTAATCTGAGAAAGCCACTCAGGATGTTTTAAGGCAATCCTCAAGGAAGAATAGACCTGTGGCTAGTGAGGAAAAGAAAGCCTCTAAGCCAGCTCAACAACAGCAGCCCTTTCGAGGAGGCTCTCAGGCTAGATCCATCGTCAGAAGGAAATCAACTGAAAAAAGGGGAAGATCTGCCTTCCGTCCCTTTAAGAAGGGAAAATGAGAAATCTTTCCTCCAGACACCTGTAGAGCCAGGTTACAATTCTTTGCGGGAGCATGGGAAGACATAGGATCCGATCCTTGGTCAATGTCAGTAATCAAGAAGGGTTATTATATCCCATTCAAGGACAGACCCCCTTCCCTTGACAACGTCACCGAGGGAACTGTCAGCCAGATACAAGGACCCTGTTCTGTTGGATACTCTTCGTCAAATGGTGGAGCAGATGTGGGACAAAAGAGCAATAGAGCTGGTACTGGATCAAAGCTCCCCGGGGTTTTACAATCGCTTGTTTCTTGTAGCGAAAGCCTCGGGGGGATGGAGACCGGTACTGGATGTAAGTTCGCTGAACAAATTCGTACAACAACAGAAGTTCAGCATGGAAACGTCTGCCTCAGTACTTGCAGCTCTCCGTCAAGGAGATTGGATGGCGTCTCTAGATCTTCAAGACGCATATTTCCACGTCCCGATTCACCATTCGTCTAGGAAGTACCTTCGTTTCATGTTCGAGGGAAGGATCTATCAGTTCAGGGCCCTGTGTTTCGGCCTGTCTACGGCTCCCCAAGTCTTCACAGACTTGATGAAAAATGTGTCAAAACACCTTCACATGAAAGGGATAAACGTCTCCCTATACCTGGACGACTGGCTCATCAGGGCCAGGTCTCAAAAGCAGTGTCTGGAGGACCTGTCAACAATCCTGGAATTGACAAAGACACTAGGATTAATCGTGAACCTCGAGAAATCCCAGATGGTCCCCAGCCAGAACGTAGTCTATCTGGGGATTCAGATGGATTCTCGGGGTTTTCGAGTATTTCCTTCTCAAGAGAGAGTAAGGAAAGCAAAGGAAAGGCTGTGCCACAGTATTGAACTTCTTAGAGAAAGAGCGTACTTCAGCGAGGGAATGGTTGAGCCTTCTGGGGACCCTTTCCTCGCTCGAACAGTTCTTTCCTCTAGGAAGACTGCATCTCCGTCCGCTTCAGTACTTCCTGAGAAGCAGTTGGAGTTGGAAGACAGGACAGCTCTCGGACACATTTCCAATCTCATTAAAAGTAAAGGAACAATTAAGGTGGTGGTTGACCCCCTTGGAAGAAAACAGAGGAGTATCCTTAGAAGTTCGGAACCCAAACCTGACATTGTTCTCAGACGTGTCGGAGACAGGTTGGGGTGCGACTCTAGGGTCCGAAGAAGTGTCAGGCACCTGGTCGGAAGAGCAGGTGTCATGGCACATAAATTGCAAGGAGCTCTTTGCGATTCACCTCGCGTTAAGGAGCTTCGAGCAGATAGTCAGAGACAAAGTAATTCAGATAAACTCCGACAATACGACCGCTCTGGCTTATGTCAAGAAACAAGGAGGAACTCACTCTTTCGCCCTATACGAACTGGCAAGAGATATACTGATTTGGGCAAATCAAAGGAATGTGGTTCTTCTAACGAGATTTGTTCAAGGGGAGAGGAACGTGAGAGCGGACAGACTGAGCAGGAGGTTCCAGGTCCTTCCTACAGAATGGACCCTCCACTCGGAAGTCTGTCAGACCCTTTGGTATCTTTGGGGGAAACCGCAGATAGATCTATTCGCCACGTTTCTCTCCAAAAGGATAGACACATTTTGCGCCCTGGTAGAGGATCCAGGGCTTATGCAATAGACGCCTTTCTCTGGACTGGTCAGGGCTAGACGTGCACGCTTTTCCCCCATTCAAGATTCTGGGGGAAGAAGTAGTCAGAAAGTTTGTGGCCTCGAAGGGAACCAGAATGACTCTGATAGCCCCATATTGGCCATCCCGAATTTGGTTCACGGAGGTGATGGAGTGGACAGTGGACTTCCCCAGATCTCTTCCAAACAGGATAGATCTGCTCAAAACAACCACTTCGAGAGGTACCATCAAAATCTACCCGCTCTTGCTCTGACTGCCTTTCGACTATCGAAAGATTGGTCAGAGCGAGAGGGTTTTCTCGCAAGGCGGCAAGCGCAATTGCTAGAGCCCGCAGTCATCTACTAAGGCGAGTGTACCAATCGAAGTGGGAAGTTTTCAGAAACTGGTGCAGGTCGAAGAAGCTGTCCTCTTCCAATACCTCTGTAACGAAATGCGGATTTCCTTCTTTTCCTGAGGGAAAAGTCACCATCTCTCTGTACCAACTATTAAAGGATACAGAAGTATGCTTTCGTCAGTCTTTAGAAACAGGGGCTTAGACTTGACGAATAATAAAGATTTGCACGATCTCATCCGCTCCTTTGAAAGTCAAGTCAGTAGAGCCTAGGATTCCGAGCTAGAACTTAGATGTGGTTCTGAAATTTCTATCCTCGGAAAGTTCGAACCACCTCATACGGCTTCATTCGGGATATCACTAGAAAGTGTATATTTCTTCTATCTCTGGCTACGGCTAAAAGGGTCAGCGAGTTGCACGCCCTTGAGTCACGAGTTGGTTTCAAAGAAGATTCTGCGATTTGTTCATTCCAGACTCTTTTCTTGCCAAAAAACGAGAACCCTTCGAATCCCTGGCCTAGGAGTTTCGAGGTAAAAGGACTTACTAGCCTAGTAGGCAGAGAAATAGAAAGATCACTTTGTCCAGTTAGAGCACTGAAATTCTATCTGGACAGAAAGAAGCGGTTGGGAGGCTCACAACATGGTCTATGGTGCTCGGTGAAAGACCCAAGAGACCTATGTCTAAAAATGCTTTGGCCTTCTTTGTTAGAAGTGTAATTACCGAGGCTCATAAGAACTGCCCAGATGACTCTTTTAATCTATTAAGAGTAAGAGCTCATGAGGTAAGGGCAATCGCGACATCAATTGCGTTCCAGAGAAAGATAGTCACTTAAAAATATTTTGACGCAACCTATTGGAGATGCAACTCAGTATTTGCATCTCATTATTTAAAAGATGTGCGAGTAACGTATGAGAATGTTTTTTCTTTAGGTCCGTTTGTGTCAGCACAGACGGTTCTGGGTAAAGGAGAGAGCACCGATCCTTAAATATGTGTACGTAACCCTCTTGTCGGATGTGTTCTCGCTGTTTCCTGTGCATGGGAGTGTCAGATGTTCGCCATGGCGGCCTTCACTTCGCTTCATTAGAAAATCGAGTGACAGCTGACTATTAGAGGGGTACAAAATTTATATTTTGATTTTGTATGTATGAGTTTCGAGTTTGTGTGTTTTTGCTAAGAGTTTGGGGATGACTCTTGGCAATCTTAGAAACTAACACGGGGTTAGGATCGGGTGATCGGGATCGGTTGTGTGCTCCTTAAAGAAGGCGTGTTGTCATATAAGCGGATTAGCACCCCTTGACAAAACGCCAGTTAGGCTCTGCCGAGTAAGTGGATAAGGACCCCATCGACAGACCAGCAACGAACTCTTGGTCACAGATCACTATCTCGCTAAGGCTCTTGAGATGAAGCAGACTCCTGGGCAGTAGCCACGAAGTCTTCCATCTAATAAGGTAGGAACTAAGGTTTATTTATACCTACAACATATGTTGTTTACCTGTCTAGTCAGTTAGTTAGCTGTCTCTTGCCCTCCACCAAAGGGTGTCAATCAGCTATGTATATATCTGACAGGTAAGTTGAATGTATGAAAATGATATTGTTATGATACAATAAAGTTTCATACATACTTACCTGGCAGATATATACGATTGAGGACCCACCCAGCCTCCCCGCAGGAGACAGGTGGAAGAGAGAATCGATTAGAAAAACGGGAATAGTTCCTAGTCCTGCTACCCAGAGCAGGGCGGTAGATCACCTGACCTACCTGTAGCGAGTGCCGCGAATTTGAATTTCTGTCGGGGATGACGGAGTCGATAGCTATGTATATATCTGCCAGGTAAGTATGTATGAAACTTTATTGTATCATAACAATATCATTTTAGTGGGAAATGGTTTCCCTGAATGGATGGATACAGTAATACTTTGGGTTACGAACCGATTAGTATACGAATTTTTTAACTTACGAGTGACGACCTCATTCTGGAATACGAATTTCACTTGGAATACGAATGCGCGAATTTCCATCATGGGAGGCCGCCTGATTTGTTTACATCGGATGAGCGTGGGATCTGCGAACGCATTTTTTTCGGCCAAAACTTAACGCCTGCTTTGTTTACATCGGATGAGCGTGGGATCTGCGAACGCATTTTTTCGGCCAAAACTTAACGAGGGTCACGTGACTTCCTCCTACACATCCCTTGACCCTTTTTAAACCATAACTCTTTCAATATCTCGCTGGCGGTAAGATTGAACGCATCTGTCCGTGATACGCTCTCAAATTTGCTTAGTGATTTGCGCACGTGTTGTGTTTCCGTAATAGTGCTTATACATTACTATTACCCAAATACTAAAGACAATGGCTCCCAAGATGACGAAGGCAAGCAGCAAGAAGGAAAGCATAAGAAAGAAGGAGATGATTACAGTCGAAATGGAGAAGGAAATTATCCAAATGCATGATAAAGGCGAGTGCGTGAAAGACATTGCAGCATTCTTCAAGCGGTCGCAATCAACGATCTGCACTATTTTGAAGAAAAAGGAAGAAATTAAAGCAGTAAAGCATCAAAAGGTGTCACAGTATTGACGAAACAACGGCCTTATATTCTCGACGATGTAGAAAATTTGCTCATAGAAAAATATTTTTTCAAAATTGTGAAAGGACAACATAGTGTTGCGTAAGCGTAAAATTAGTGATCGTAGTGAACGGTGCTCTCTAGAGAAAGAACCAGAAAGTCTTCCAGAAGTGTTCACGGAGGGAGATTTCCCCCCAAGCCCTAACCCTCTCCTCCTCACCCTTCCCCTCCTCCCGTCTCCGTCAAGCCAGCAGCCACACTCGCCAAAGGTAAAGTTCAGGTTTTACTGTGCATGCATATTAAATCTAGTGTTTATATTTAATTTCATTCTTCAATTTTATCCATTTTATATGTACTTCCTACACGAATTTTTCAACCTTAGTGAACAAAAATAAAAAAAATGGAAAAATAATGAATTGAAATGGTTATTCATGGTCGGTGGAACGCATTATTTGCTTTTTATAACATTCTTATGGGAAAATCCATTTGGGTTACGAATTTTTTAGGTTACGAAGCAGGTTCTGGAACGGATTAAATGGTTCGTAACCCAAGGTATTTACTGTACTACATATATAATAGTTTTTCATAATAAGAACGAGGTACCATAAAGACACAGATGTTCTGGCACATAACATAAAGATAATTAGTAGGAGGCGCCAGCCAAAATATTTCTCGTTCAGGAAAAAAGGGGGGGGGATAAGGAAGAATTAACCGAGGAAAGAATAATTCCCCTTCCGATATAACTCGCATTAGAGAAAATTGAGAAGAAAAATCCAACTATGGAAGTACTGTAACCTAAAAAATTATAGGATTCTTACAGCACCCTTCTTCTTTGATATCGAGATTTCCTGACCACGGTTGCAAGTAATGGGCCAGAAGCGTGATGCCTCCCAGGAGCGAGGGCGCCAAGCGCGAGGACGCTGCGAGACCGCGAGAACGCCAGGCCAAAAGTGTGACGCCTCCCAGGAGCGAGGCGCCAGGCAAGCGCGAGGACGCTGCGAGGCGCGAGACGCCAGCCAGAAGCGTGACGCCTCCCAGGAGCGAGGCGCCAGGCAACGCTGAGGACGCTGCGAGCGCGAGACGCCAGCCAGAAGGCGTACGCCTCCCCGGAGCGAGGCACCAGGCAAAGCGCTCCGAGGACCGCTGCGAGGCGCCAGCCAGAAGCGTGACGCCTCCCAGGAGCGAGGCACCAGGCAAGCGCGAGGACGCTGCGAGGCGCGAGACGCCAGCCAGAAGCGTGACGCCTCCCAGGAGCAAGGCGCCAACCAGGCGCAAGACATCAGGATCTCCAATTTCTCAGTATTTGGAGATAGATTTTCCAAGAGTTTCCTCTTTGAGAACTGACACAAGATCAGTTTTTTCCTGACAGGGACAGTGGCCCTTATCAGGATAACTGAAATTGCGGAAGTCTCTAACAAGAACAGACTTCTCATGTCAGGTGATATAGGTGGCGCGTTGAGCGACTTCTTTCCTGGCAAGAGGAGTTGTTTTGGAGGAAACTTTCTTTGCCAGATCAACCCTCTACTGACAATTATTCTAGATATCGCACAGGAGGCGAAACGTAGTACGTGTCAGGATAAGTGGGTTCTTCTGCATTATAGACCTTTACATGGTGAAGAGAACCGATATCTTTAGAAGTCTCTCGCTTTCCTCAACCTTATGAGACAAGTGATAGAAAATATATCGGACTCATAAGTTAATCTGGGTGCAGGTTTTTAGAAAGACCTTGGCAACCCCTTTTTTCTTTTTTATTGCACGTTTGGCTAGTCCCTTGAACAATGCAGCTCCTCTTTCTCCTCTTTCATTGTTATTAACAGGATGTTATATTATCCTACTCCTATGTAAACATATAACAAGGGAGACCTTGTAATGTTTTGGTACTGGAAAAGACTCGTAAGAGCTCTCAGTATTGGGTGAGAGGCTCAAGTATTTGAACCGTACATTACGGCCTGATGTCCTAGGATAGGAATCTTGAATGATTCTCCGATCCTGGATCATTTATTAGGAGAATAGGATAATAATAATTTGTTGTTTTGCTGAATAACGATGATAGAATTTTCCATTCTCTCGTTGCCCAGGCACAAGGACGGGAAGAAAGAATATAAGAGAGAGGTAGCAATCTACGCCATCTTTATTTTATAGAAAGGGGAATAAAATTTAGTCTTTTTCCCCTAAAATATAAACTCTTTACAGAATGTAAGACAAAGGGCGTCAAAGAAAGAGAGGATAATACGTTATGCCTCATTTTAGACTTAGAGTTGGATTCACAGAGGTCACGTTCTCTCACAGCAAGTTTTGGAAGTCTTTTCCAAGACAGTCTGAATATTCTTTCAGCATCTATTTTAAATGGACCTTAACAACCTCTCCACTCTGAGTCTGTCTGCGTGCAGACTGACCAGAAGTGGACATGAATGAGAGGATGTTTCAAGGTAAATGACAGTAGTCATGAATAAGATATATGATTACTGCAGGTCGTGCTAGAGGGAATGAGGAAACTGTCCTCTTCCGATACCTCTGTGAACCACATAGCGGTTTTTTCTTCCATTTCAGAGGGAAGAATCACCTTTGTATATTTCTGCTATCAAAGAACGCAGTAAAAGGCTATACTCTCTCTATAAAGGGAATTGGAGATAGCAGAGCATTAAGATCTTCGGGATCTTATACAATACCTCTATACGACAAGACTAGGAGATCTTATAATTACAATGGGATCCTATTTGGGCCTCAGATTCCGTGTTCTGACAAGATGGAACTGCTCCTCATCAATGTTTCTCTTGGTACTAAACGACCAAAAGGACGAGTGAAAATTTGGGCTTGGAATCTGGAATCAAATTCTAGAAAGACTAGGCAATGGGTTCCTACCAGCATGGTATGTTTGGCAAAAAAACTAAAACCTTTTATTCCTGGATCAACGCTTTCAGATAAAGGATTCGTTGTCCAGGCAATGTATTTACGTTCTCATCTACAAAAGAAGATAAGGTTTAAACGTTTGCTGACAGAGTCTTTGGAATACGATGAGGGCTAAAAAAAAAACCACATCCCAGAAGGTTCGAAGAGATATTTAAAGAGCTAGAAATCAGGAATCCTCCCAATTTCAGTTCAGAATCTCCTTAGACTTCCAGGCTCTTTCCCTGCCTTCGTGCAAGGATAGGGAAGATTTTGCAACAATAGAACTCATCAACATGTAGGAAGAGTGCTCGTTAGCAACGGAAGTATCAAGTATGATCCTCCTGGGAGGAAGACTGGTCTCTCGGACTATTAGATTTCCTATCGTCTACTGGATGTAGCTGACTAAAATTACCTCCCCTTGTTATGGAGGCCATAAGCTCAAAGTGAAAGAATTTCTTCCACCCTTTTCCATTCTCCTGATAAAAGATTGTGGATGTTCAGACTTTCGGACAATGCAGCGCCAATCAGGCGCCAAATGCCAAACAGGCGTAAAGACGCCAGAGCAAGACAGTCCAAATAAACACTGTCATTGTCTGATGAGGAGAAGGAGTAGGCCTCCAATCTGGCGCAGATGCGCTAGAGGCGAGTAAATGATGCAATAAAGTGTCCGAGGTGGACATCGCCAGTTTTCATCGAGACTCTTAACAAGCTCGAATCTCCAGCAAGTGGGGAGAAGTCAGCCAGGCGCGAGGAGCCAGCCAGACGCAAGGCGCCAGGCAAGCGAAGCGCCAGGCAAGCGAAGCGCCAGCCAGGCGCGAGGCGACAGCCAGACGCGAGTGAGGCGCCAGACTGGCCCAAGGCACCAAAAGCGCCAGCCAGGCGCACGCCAGGCTCTGGGCTTCATCCAGAAGAGATCTATTTCAAAGAAAGCCCTGGTCTTCTTTGGAACAGTGGAATCTCTAAAGCACTTCTTGAGTAACTTGATGATTCCTTCAAACAGCTAAGAATTAAAAGCGCTTGAAGTGCGGGCTTTTAACAATTCTTGTTCTTTCCATAACAATATGTCGTGAGAGACATATTAGCTGTAATAACGGGAGATGCAACTCTGTGTTGACTTCTCTTTGCACGAAGGAGATCAAGTGGGCCTATGAGAGATCCTTCTCTCTTTGTTATACGTGTCCACGGATGCGTTGCTGGGATAGGGAGACGACACTGATCCTTAACTAGTGAATTATTTTTTTTAATTTTTTTTAACATAAGTGTATTATTTTCTGGGGTTATTTGAAATGAGTTTGGGGATAGCTCTTTTCAAATTAAGCACAAACCCTCGTGTTAGGATCAGGTGATCGGGATCGGTGTTGTGCTCCTTAAATTATGCCAATAGGCATTGGTGTATTGTCATGTAAGTGGATAAGACCCCATTGACAAATGACCACTAGATTCTGTCAAGTAAGTGGATAAGACCCCATTGACAGATCTACAAGAACTCTTAGCCATAGGTCACATCCTCGCTGAGGCTCTTGAGACGAAGCAGACTACTAGCAATAGCTAGGAAGTCGACCCTTCGTCTAAACACATAGGAACCAAGGTTTTATTTATTTATTACCTACAACGTATGTTGTTTACCTGTATATTCAGTAATAGCTGTCTTTTACCCTCCACCAATGGTGTGAATCAGCTATGTATATATCTGACGGGTAAGTTGAATGTATAAAAATGATATTGTTATGATACAATAAAGTTTTATACATACTTACCTGGCAGATATATACATAGCTATTACTCAGTCGTCCCCGACAGAAATTCGAATTTCGCGGCACACGCGGCAGGTAGGTCAGGTGATCTACCCCCCGCCGCTGGGTGGCGGGAATAGGAACCATACCCGTTTTCTAATTCATATTTTTTCTTCCAGCTGTCTCCTGAGGGGAGGCTGGGTGGGCCATTTAATTGTATATATCTGCCAGGTAAGTATGTATAAAACTTTATTGTATCATAACAATATCATTTTTATAACTGGATTTTGGTGGTATGCAACCACTGGAATGCATTTTAGTAACCTTCAGGATCCTTTCAGAATTTTTTTTTAATCATTATGTTGATTCCTTAACAGAATTTTACCTTAGATGTAATCCATATTTAATAAGGCGTCACGAAGACTTTATGACTTTAACTGACGATGTCTGACTCAGGAGTGACTAGTATTCGGTACTGTAACAAGGGTTGCAGGAACTGGTTGACTTCTGCCAAGTATGGCGCACACATGATATGTATTAAGTGTAGGGGTCAAAGTTGCTCTCCAGAACTAAGATGTTTTGAATGTGTAGGCTGGGATGAGAACCCCCAGTGCCCCCATTAATAATTAGAACCTGCAAATAGTTGGAACCCCTGTAAAAATGCTTAAAACCTATTTTGTCCGTCAAGACTCAAGAAAAACCCACTACAAGTTTTTATACCTGGGTTTTTAATAGTTTTATCACAAGAAGTGCTTTTTATGATGAAATTGATAAAAAACCAGGAATTTGTGGATATTTCTCATAGAAAAATACCCCAAATAGGCAAATTTTCTGCGAATAATGCAAGGAAATATTCCCGAGAGAAATCAGTGAATGTGAGAGTCCGCGAATCCGGAGAACGTGGGAGAAGTCATACCGGAGGCCCAAGGGAGGTTGGTGGGGTCTGCCCTTGGGTAGTTGGCCCCCGCAGTCACACCTGTTGGTGTCTTCCAGGTTGCGAAAGACAGCCATTGGAACGGCATCTTGGAGTGTGCACATTGCATTTTGTCTAGCGTGGATAAGTCTAGTCCTGAAAAATGACATTGTTGGCGCAGCATTGTGAAGTCCAGACCGTTGAAAAGGTCTGTGACTATAATATCTTGCACCCCTCAGGTGCCTGCTAAGTAGGCTAAGGAAGCTAAGCCTTCCTGTAGTTTCTAGGACAGCCCAGAGACTTTTTCCTCCAAAGGTTCTCCAGATCGTCGTAAACACTCTGGTTCTGTGTGTGACTTAGCACCAGTTTCAACGTCGCTTCAGCAAGCAGTTTCCACGAGTATTTGCGCCCAAGTGCCCAGTTCCTCTTAGTTTTTTGGCTCCCATGCGCCCAGTGTCGAATGAGAATGCAGTGTCTCCTTTAGTTGCTCCCGATCGCCTTTTTTCCCAGCATTCGGTTTTGGACAGACGTGTTTCCGTGTCCGAGTGTGCAGTACTTCCAGGTTCCGCAGTGGCGCCACAGCGCCCATTGGTGCAAGAGCTCCCCTTGGCACAGAAGTGCCCATTGGTGCCAGAATTCTGTCATTCTGTTGAGTGCCCATTTGCACAAGAACTTCTTTCGGCACAGGAGCGCCTATTGGCACTGGAACTCACTTGATCTGTTGAGCTCCCTTTGGAGCAGGATCAATCGATTTCTGTCAAGCCCCCATTGGCTTCTGAGTGCACTTTAGCACCTGGACATGAGCGCCCTTCGGCGCAGGAATTTTCCTTGACTCCTGAGCTCCCCTCAATGCATGTTCTTGCTCATATTGAGGTACATTATACAGAGCCAGTTCCTGTTGTTAAGTCGGCTAGTTCTGCTCTGTCATCTGTTGGAGACGTAGATCCTCACGTCTCCTGTTTCTTCTGAGGAAGAAGGGGAAATGGAAACAGAGGATTCTAAACTCCCAATGGCTTATGGTTCACTTTTAAGGTTTTCCTTAAAAATTATCCTGGTTTAAAAACCAAGATATCCTGACATCGCCTGGATCTTTGTTCCAGTTGGACTTGACTCTGTCGGAAGCTTTAAAGGTCACTTCAGTGGTTTTTTCAATTTCGTCCAAGAAGGCTTTGAACGAAGTTGAAAGCTGGTTGTCTATTAAGAAAGTGCAAGAGTAAGCTGTTTTCTTTTTTCCACCTTCCTGCCTTTATAAGAGAAGGCACTCATATGAAACTGGAGAATCTCCCTTCTTGGGCAATTCTGTAATAGAGATCACTGATTTTCTTTTAAGTCTGAGAAAGTCAAGAGGACTGTCCTCCACCACAATTAAAGGATACAGAGCCATTTTAGGTTTGCATTCTGACATAAAGGTCTAGACTTGTCATCTAACCAAGACTTAACAGACTTGGTTAAGTCCTTTGGCACAACCAAATGTGAGGAAAAACAGCAAGTCTCCTGGAATCTAGACATAGTCCATAAATGGCTGTCTGGCCCACCTTTCGAACCTATGTCTTCTTGTTCAGTGAGGAATCTAACCATGAAAACCATTTTCTTGGTAGCTCTGGCCTCAGCCAGAAGGGTAAGCAAGCTGCAAGGCCTAGATAAAAGGGTTGGATTCTCCAGTGGCGATGCCGTGGTGTTCTACACTGGGATTTTTGCCCCCCAAAAAAATCCTTCTAGACCTTGGCCTAGGGCTTTCATTATTAAGAACCTGTCTGAATTAGTAGGTCCAGATGAAGAGGTTGCTTAGGTTTTATCTTCTTAGGACCAAAAATATCAGAGGGCCCTCCAATAACCCATGATGCTCGGTGAGGAACCCCTCTAGACAGCTTTCCAAGAATGCTTTCCTTTTCTTGAGAGATCTCATTTGTGAGGCCCATTCACAATTGCAAGAAGAGGTTTTACCTGTGCTGAAAGTGAAGGCACATGAGATTAAAGCAATGGCTACATCTCTGTTCTTCAGGTATATCCTTTCATTAACTTCCATTATCCAATCCACATATGGGAAATGTAAGTTGGTTTTGCAAACCATTATTTATGTGATATTGAAACAGTTTTTAATGACTGCAGTACTTTGGGTCTTTATGCGGTGGCTGGCACAGTTTTAGGTAAGGAAACAGGAATTCTGTATTCTTAACTATACTCTTCGCCTTGAATCTGGTGTTGGGACCTGGAGGGCTGAGGGTACTTGGCACTGAATACCCTCCAGATTGTTGGTAGGGTGGTGGTCCTTAATATTTGGTTGTTCATACGCAAGCAAACCTTCGGTTTTAACAATAGGATAATTTCTAGCGCCCAGCTGGATCCGGTTAAAAAACAGATGAAAGCAAGGATTCTTGTGATGTCTTGCAACGCATGCGTAGATCGGGTGAAGGATGGTCAAAGACCATCCACCTACGATCACGCATCAGTCTTTCTTTGACCGGCGGGGTGAGAGTAGTGTTTACCTCTCTTGGCCTTTACCCGGTTCATTGCCCGTTTCGCTTGTGTTTAGTGTGGGTGTGTTTTTGGCAGATATTATGGCTTCTTCTGCTCCTTCTTGGCCTCGTCAATGTGTGTGCCCTGTAATTCCAGGTTTTCCGTGTTCTCATTGTTGGCTTTGGCAGCGGCTGACCCCCACATTGTGCAGTAGGTGCCGTTCTAGTTTTTGTACTATGAATCTTTGCACGGAATGGCGGGGATGGCCTTAAGAACAATGGAAGTCGTTTTATAGCAAGAGAGAACATCGGAGTGTTTCGACTCTTCCTTCATGGGAAAGTTTTTCGCCCCTCATGGGAAGGTTTTTCGCCCCTTCCTCATGCTTCGTCTCCTGCAGTATTCAACCCCTTTAGTAGAGTTGTTCCTGTCTCCTTCATTTTCTTCCATTGATTCGTCGCTGGAAGTATCGTGAGGCCACCAGGCTGATGTTTATAATGTCGCCCCGTCTTCGGGAATTATTTGATTCCCGGGAAGGGGGAGTTTTTTTTTTTTTTCATCATTCTCATTTCCTCCAGAGTCGGAGGCATCGAAGATGGCGGCGATTGGAAGATGCTCGGGCTATGTGGTACCCCATCCTGGGGGGGGTAGTTTTTTTTATATCTGGCTTTGTGTTGTTAATGGTACTGCACCCAGGGTAGGGGCAATATTTGTGCTTTACTAGTGCCTGGTGAATTCCTCGCTGTAAGGCCCCCCCACAATGTAAGGTGATCCTTGGTCTGACACCACACCTCTACTAGTTGAGATGAGCTGTGCCAAAGGCAATATTGACTACTATACTAGCTCTCTTAACAGGTAAGGAAACAACAAGCATTATGTTAACAAATTTTGTCAATTCGCATTCTATTATCATTTATAAATTGCAATAGAATTTTGGCAATGAATCCCACCTCCTAGCAATGTGGGAATCAGCTGTAATTACTTGGTAAGTTACTTAACCCTCTTACGCCGAAGCCCTAAAAATCAAAACCTCTCCTGTATGCCGGCGCCGGTTTGGAGTGAGCGTGGAAGTGGAAAAAATAATTTTTTCAAAAAATCACAGCGCGCTTAGTTTTGAAGATTAGGAGTTCATTTTTGGCTCATTTTTTTTCATTGCCTGAAGTTTAGTATGCAATCATCAGAAATGAAAAATAATATCATTATCATATGTAAATAATGCGATATATGGTAGCGAAAAAAAAGAATTCATAGATAATTGTATTCAAATCACGCTGTGCAAAAAACGGTCAAAGCTAACGAGTTACTTTTTTTTTTGTTGTACACTAAATTGCAATCCTTTTGATATATAATACATAGTAAAACAATAAAAGCAACACCGGAAAAATATTATCACAAGATGTACGAATTCGTAACGCGCGGACGTAAAAAAATGTTATTTTAAAAAATTCACCGTAATTCCAAATATTGTTCTAGAGACTTCCAATTTGTTTCAAAATTAAGACAAATGATTGATTACGATACTGTAAGAGTTTTAGATTAGAATTGTAGATTTCGACCATTTCAGACGAGTTAAATTTGACCGAATGTCGAAATTTATATATATATATTTTTTTATATGCACATATTTCGGAGATGGAAAAAAAAAGCTACAACCTTCAATTATTTTTTATTGTATTTTTCATGAATTTGCGCACATTTTGATATATGAAACTCTATAAAAAGGCTTATATGAAAAGGAGCAAATATTAGGATAATGCGATGTACGTATTTCAGAGACTTGCGGTCGCGAATCGGCGTGCGGAGTGAAGGTAAATATATTTTTCAAAAATTCACCATAAATCACAATATTGTTCTAGAGACTTCAAATTTGTTTCAAAATGAAGAAAAATGACGGAATATTACTAGGCCGTAAGAGTTTTAGCTTACAATTGCGTTTTTCAACTATTTCGGTAGAGTCATTTGACCGACGTGGTTTTTTTTTCTATTTATCTTGATTTATATGCAAATATTTCGAAAAAAGAGAAAAGCTAAAACCTTCAATCATTATTAGTTGTATTCTACATAAAATTGCGCACATTTTCATATATAAAACTTTATGTAACAGCTAATTTTAAATGGTGCAAACATTTCGACAATCGCACAAAAAAATTCTGATTTTTTCGGAAGAGTTACCGCGCGAACGTAAGGAAAATGTTTTTTTTTTTTTTTTTTTTTTTTTCATAAATTCACCATAAATCGACATATTGTGCTAGAGACTTCCAAGTCGTTTCAAAATGAAGGTAAATGATTGAATATTACTAGAATATAAGAGTTTAGCTTACATTGCGTTTTTCGACCATGTCGGTAGAGTCAAAGTTGACCGAAAGTTTAAAATTTTGCACTTAACGTTATTTATATGAAAATATTTCGAAACTGATAAAAGCTACAACCATGGGTTGTTTTTTGTTGTATTGTGCATGAAATTGCGCACATTACCATATATAAAACTTTATGTAACGGCAAATTTAAAAGGGTGCAAACATTAGGACAATCGCACGAAAAAATTTATCGGAAGAGTTATCGCACGAACGTAAGGAAAAGGTTTTTTCATAAATTCACCATAAATCGAAATATTGTGCTAGAGACGTCCAATTTGTTGCAAAATGAAGGCAAATGATTGAATATTACTATAATATAAGAATTTTAGCTTACAATTGCGTTTCTCGACCATTTCTGTAGAGTCAAAGTTGACCGTAGGTTGAAATTTTTGCACTTATCGTTATTTATATGAAAATATTTCAAAACTGATAAAAGCTACAATCATGAGTGTTTTTTTTTATGTATTTTACATGAAATTGTGCATATTTTCATATATAATACTTCATGTAAAGGATAATTTAAAATGGTGCAAAAATTATGTCAAAGTGACGAAATAATTTCCGAGATGTGTCACCAATACTTTTTAGTGCGATAAGAAAGAAATTCGCACTTGCGCGCCTGCGTAGCGATTGTAAACAAAACAATGCCTTGATCCGTGAACTCCCAGCATCCCCCAAGGCGCGTGATACAAAAGTTTTTGGCTGGTAGGCCTATAAGTATTTTTCTGCGAATTTTTAAAAAAACTTTTTTGAGCCGACGTATGATACGTCCAATCGGCATACAGGAGACATTTTGACTCGACGTTTAATACGTCCAATCGGCGTAAGAGGGTTAATAAAAATTATATTTTCGTACATGCAACTTACCCAGCAGATATATACTTAGCTATAGACTCCGTCGTCCATAGCTAAGTATATATCTGCCAGGTAAGTATGTACAAAACTTTATTGTATCTTAACAATATCATTTTTGTGTATTCATACTTACCAAGTAATTACAGAACTGGAGCCCACCCTCCTTTCTTCTGAACGATGGTAAGGCATAAACAGATTGAACTAGTTTGCTACGCTGTTTCTCCATTCCCCTGGTAGTGGGTGAGGTTACCGAGATACACTAAACAAAAGAATTGCTACTGCAATATTCAAATTTTAGCCACTGATACTTAGAAATTCTTAACTTTGTAAATCATGGGTAAGTATAATTAAAACCTTATTTTATTTTAAAAATATAATTTTTGTTGTCTCTCCTGCCACTAGCCCTTTAATTTTATCCACTTGCTTGTGCGCTTGGCTCCCACACTTACTTCCTATACAATTGTCAGTCTTGTGTCTAGGTAATCAGAGATGTGAAGGGAGGAGATGATTACTCTTCCCACTGACTCTCCAAGACAAAGGTTTCTGTCAGACTCCCCTAAACCTGGGAGGAGGCATACTGGAAGTCCAATGGAGGTTGGTGGGGTTTGCCCAAGGGTTGTTGCTCCCTCAGTCGAGACCCTGTTCTCCGGTTCCCAGGTCTCAGTGGACAGACGTTGGAAAGGCATCCATATATTATGTGTATCAGTTTTCCTAGTGCCTTTTTTTCTGTTAAATAGTTGAAAAGCACTGGTATTTGGCATCAAAGTGCTTATCCAGTGATTTTCCTTTATATTTTTATAAAGACAATGTTAATAAATATATAATGATTATTATGAATGCATATTTCTGTTCTGGGTATTAATAAACCAAAACTATGTTATTTCTCATAATTTAATCATAAATGATGATTCCTTTGCTCATATATTGTAGCCTGGGGCACTGCCTCAGGCAAGATGGGGTACTCCTTCCTACACAACTTTCTCACCCTCACCTACTCGCCTTATTTCAGCGAATTTTCTTCTGTATGTTAGCAAGATGATTTTCTTGTATTTTTCTCTTTGGCATGATGAAATTCTTGCCGAAACAAAGATAAAAAAATGTAAAAGCAAGAGACTGTCAGAGATGAAACTCGAATGTGTACTCTCTTTGTTTATACGTGAACAAACCTTCGGTCTTAACAAAGGATAATTTCTAGCGCCTTGCTGGATCCGGTTAAAAGCAGATGAAAGCAAGTCATCTTGTGATATCTGGCAACGCATGTGTAGATCGGGTGAAGAGTGGTCAAGGACCGCTCATCTATGCCAGTCTTTTCTTTAACCGCCTGGGCGAGACTTGTGTTTACCTCTCTTGACCTTTTACTGGTTCATTGCCCTTTTCGTTTTTTTTAGTGTGTATGTGTGTTTTTACCTGATATTATGGCTTCTCCTGCTCCTCCTTGGCGTCAGTGTAACTGCTCCGGAGTTCCTGGTTTTCTGTGTTCTCGTTTTTTGGCTTCGGCAGAGACCGACCCCCACATCACATCAGTAGGTGTACTTTCGAATTTTTGTACTATTACGAATCCTTGCACAGAATGCCGGGCATGGCCTAAGGAGCAGTGGAGGAAGCTTTATGGTAAGAGGGAACATCAGAGAGTCTCCACTCTTCCTATTCTTCGGCAGTAGTCAACATCTCCCTTCCTTGTCTTTGGAGCCTTCTCTGGCACATCAGTCTGAGGTCATATGCCAGGCAGTGCTTCAGAGGCTGGACTCTGTATTGGATGTGAAGTTGGCTGCCTTATTGGTTGGGAGGACTGGTAGGAAACGCGTTGCTTTGTCCTCGCCTTTCGAGAAGAGTGCACATAAGAAACTAGTGCTGTCTTCCTCTCCCTCTTCCCCCTCTACGCCTAGTCGGCGTATCAAGTGTTGGAAGGCCTTCGAGGGAGGAACAACGTGGATGTGTTCCTGAGAGTGCCGCGGTTTCAGGCAGTGTTAGTGGTATGTGTTCTGCAAGGGTTGCTTCGCCCTCAGCCTTGTATCTCGAACGTTGTTATGAACCGAGAGAGGTCCGCTTCAGGTTCGAAATTATGAAAAACAAAAAGAATTCAACACCAAAAGTTGAAACTGGGGATAAGAATATAGAAAGAAACACTAACCCAACAAAGGTTTATTTACAAGCTTACTAACAAAGATAAATGCAGAATGGTATCTCCCATTTACATAAAAAGGCAAAATCTTACAATGCATGAACTGAGGAAGAAGTGAGGTTATCCAAATACTTGCTGTCCAGTTTTGCGACTTGAAGCGATGGCTTCACAAAAGGAGAACTCTAATTGTAGACGCCTTCTTGCCTCCGTATTGCAGAAAATAATGTCTACTCTTGATACTTGAAGGGCAGGAACTCCCCAAAACCTCTAGCAGAACGTTTCTTCTCTGAAGTCTTGCTCAACGTCGAAATAACTCGGTCGTTCACTCCTGAAGACGACTTGACCAGAATTCTACCAACTCTCGAGCGAGTTTTCCTCTCTGATCCTTCGTCCTTCTTCTCTTATCTCACTCTGATGATCTCTGCTGCTGAGCTCTCACTGATAATCTGATCTATGGCTCTTACTGATGATTTCTTACTCTGTGACTAACTGATGATCTGCCTTCTCCTACTTCATCAGTCGTATTCATACGGTTACCTGGGGGCGTGGCCTACGGGGGAGGCGGAGCACGAACGTCACAGGCTCCCGACATTACTAGAACTTCTTAGAAGGATCTAGATGAGGTATTGAATCAGAAATCGCGGCGTTTCTCACGTCACGTTGGCGCCTGTCAAGTTGCACAAAACTCCCGCCGATTCTAGAACCATCATGAGAACAGGCGCTTCCAACACACGCGCGAAAGCATCCTTGCTGCAGAACTTCTCGAAGATACGTTTTCCTTTCCTTTATCTTTCTTTGCTTTAAAGCAAATTACCATGACAAGCAAGCAACCCCCCCCCCCCCCTCCCTTGGACACCGCGAGCGTGTTGCAACCTCCCCTGCCCGTGCACGTGATGTTAGTGCTCCTCCTTCTCCAAGGCCTATTTGTCGCCGTAAAGACCTGAAGGCACCTGTCAAGAGGTCGAAGGTAGTGAGCACGGAGTTAGTGCAGCTGGAGTGTTTGCCTACCTCTCTCACTGCTGCTTCCAAGAGTTCGACTATAGGGGATTCTCCGTTAATATCTCCCATCTCACGTACATACAGCCGCCCTGCCCGTGACCATTCATGGACATCTGGAGTCATCTGTTGAGGTAAGTGATGTGCCCAGTGTTACAGTGGGTCTGTCTCGGAGGCTGATGCTTGGACCCAGCCCAGACAGGTTAGTAGGGGTTTTGGACTGTTTGGCTACTAACCCCTCTGTTAATTTTGGCAAAGAAGGCGCATTAGAAGAGCCTACGCACCTTTCTCGTCGGTCTCCGGTGCCAGAACAGGAGGAGGGAGACACGCAGAAGTTTCTGTCTTCCTTTTCGGAAGTTGTTGATCTCATTCGAGGGTTCAACTATTTGGAAAGTAGGACTCAGGCTCGGTCGTCTTACACTCCTTCTTGTTTGGAAGCCTTGGTGGGAGCTACTCGGGACCCCAAATCATCACTTCAGCTGCCTTTGTCGGGGCACGTTCAGTCGGTCTTGCAGAATGCTAACGCCTCTGTTTCTGATCAGGACGGTGCCTTTGCTCTAGGGGCTCTACCAAACTACTACCCCTGCCTCTCACGAGACAATAGGAAGTACTATGCTACGAGCTCTGCATTTTTGTTGTCACGCCACCTTAACCCAGACGTCATTCGCCTGAAGCCGGGTTTGACTTTGGAACAAGTGAGGTCAGTGGCTCCGTCCTTGTCTCCGCAAGATGCCTCGGCTTTGGAATCTACAGCGGCCTCCATGTTGCAGATGGTTTCTTGGCTGGACCTCTGGTCTGTGGTGATTGCCAAGATAGCTTCTGACAGGTCCCCTGAAAGGTTGGTGAGTGCCGCCTCGCTTGCCAGTCTATTGCAGTCCGGGGGCAAGGCGTTTTCATATTTGGCTCACCTCAGTGCCAATTTATGGGTTAATCTTCTTCTGATTAGGAGGGACACGGCTTTGTCTAGGATAGAGAGATCGCTAGACACTGAGTCTTTGCTGGCATTGAGGAACGGTGACCTGTTGGAGTCACAATTCTTGTTTCCACGGACAGAACTCGAAGATGTGATTGACCGGCGCCGGGCTGTCACCAAGGACCGACTGGTGCACCAGGCCATGTCTAAGTCAGAGTCTCGCCCTCGGAGACGTCCGGCTCCTCCTCCTCCCCCAGTCCAGCAGCAGTCGAGGAGATTTTCACCTGGTAGGCCATCGAGGGCCTCGAGTTCGGCAGGGCCTTCCCGTTCAACACAGCCTAAGTCTCAAGATCAAAGCCCCTTTCGCTCTCGTTCCTTTAAACCAAGAAGGGGCCCCAGGGGCAGAGGTCAAGGGGGCCGTTGGTAGGTTAGGCACCTCTCCCTCCTGCGCCATGGGTGGGGGGCTTGCCTGGCTGGCCATTGGGCCAGTAGCAGAGAAGTGGGTGGGTAGATGTCCTTCGGGTGGGATACCTATTGCCATTCGACTTCTCTCCTCCTCTGTCGGACAAGTCGCAGCTCAGGAAGACGTATCCTCCAGATTCTCTGTAGTTCTTGGCTCTTTGGGAGGAAGTGCAGAAAATGCTGAACAAGGATGCGATAAAGGAAGTAGTGCGTCCGTCCCCTGTGGTTTTACTGTCACATCTTAGTGCCCAAGGCATCGGAAGGATGGAGGCCTGTGATCGACTTATCCACCTTGAATCGCTTCATCAGGAAGACAAGGTTCAAGATGGAGACCCTGCGCTTGGTGTTGGCAGTTGTGAGGGAAGGCAACTTCATGCTGTCAATAGACTTAAGGGACGCATACTTCCAAATCCCTGTTCATCCCATGTCCAGGAAGTTCGTTTGCTTCTCTCTTGCAGACAAGATCTTCGAGTTCAAAGTCTTGTGCTTCGGGCTGACGACAGCCCCTCAAGTGTTCACAAGGGTCTTCTCTCTCGTGTCAGGGGATCTGTTTGCTGAGGTATCTTGATGATTGGTTAGTCTTGGCAGTTTCCAGGGAGAAGCTGCTGAAGGACAGGGATCATTTACTTCGATTCTGTCTGGACCGGGGAATATTAGTCAACCAGGAAAAGTCGAACCTCATACCCACTCAAAGGATTCTCAACCTGGGCATGGTCATCGATACGACAGTGGCAAGAGTTTTCCTGTCGGATCAGAGATTGGAGAAGTTGCGGGCTGTAGCGTGCAACTTCCTGTCAAAGTCACATCAGTCAGCTCATCAGTGGCAGGTTCTTCTGGGAGTGTTATCTTCCCTGGAGAAGCTGGTCCCTCATGGGTGTCTTCATCTTCGGTCTCTGCAATGGAGACTGGGAGAATTCTGGTCTCCGGCGGGGGACTCTCCCCTGTTTATGGTTCCTCTGTCTTTGGAAGTGAGAGATGACCTTTGTTGGTGGTTGGACGACCAGAATCTGTTGAAGGGTGTCCCTCTGCGTTCTCTCCTACCGAACTTCCTTCTGTTCTCGGACGCCTCCCTCGTAGGTTGGGGCTCGCACTTAGGCGGCCTCATCGCTTCAGGCATTTGGGGTTTGGAGAACAAGCAGCAACATATCAATGTCTTGGAGTTGAAGGCGGCTTTCCTGGGTCTGAAGGAGTTTCAGGGGAAGGTAGAGGCTCACTTTGTTGTTCTCATGTCGGACAACACCATGGTGGTAGCCTATGTGAACAAACAGGGAGGCCTGGTTTCTCAGCAGCTTCACGCCTTGACCGTTGAGCTTCACCAGTAGGCAATCAGCAATTTGGTATAGAGCTCTCAGCCAGGTACAGTGGTACCTCGAGATACGAAAGGCTCAACTTACGAAAAACTCGAGATACGAAAGCCAATACGAAAAATTTAACGGCTCTATCTTCAAGATACGAAAAGGTTCTGAAAGTCCGAGATTCACCCGGATAACAATTTTGAAAATTGCGCCGCGCGTCGCCATCTTAGTATACTAGTAGACTCGCCACCATCCTCCTGCTCTCCCATTGGTTCCTGATGCTAGTCGCTGCCATGAAATCCTTCTCTCCTATTGGCCAGCGTCCCTCCCATCATGCATCTACTATGTACACGTGGTGGCGTGGCTCGGCCACTCGGTATCAGCATTGTTATAGTACGCACGCGGTATTCGTTTTCGGGATCGTCAATGTGTACGTAATACTAATACGTATTTAAAAAAAAAAAAAGTTACCAAGATCTCTCACGTGGGATAAGTGATCAAGGTCTCTCTCATGGGATAACTGGAAACTTTGCAAGGTTGGTAGAATCTCCACTCCCTGCTGAACAGAGGGTGTAGACCAATCATTTACAACATGCATACCAGTATGTAGTGTACGTATAATCAAGGCACTTCAGTTTATGTTGAAGGTCAGCAGCTGAACATTCAGTACCCAAATCAGTTGCAGAGAGAGCATTTGGTTGAACAGGGTTTTGATGGACACCAGGGCCAACAGAGTCATGAGGTGCAAAAAAAGAAAGTTGAAATTCTGTAAAAAGAAGAAGAAGAAAAAAAAAAACCTACATAAAGTAAAAAAGTAAAAAAAAAAGTAAAAATAAAAAAAGAAGAAAAAAACGGCAGAAATTAAAGCAGCTTTTCATAAACTGCAATTATTTGTAGAAGACACCCCCCGAAAAGGCTCACACAGGAACATTGTGAAAAAGTACGTAGGCAGAAGCAATCTTCCTTGGATAGTTACGTATGTACGTAGCCTCACTCAAAAGGTAAGCTTCCACATTTTACGTTACAGTAATAATATTTCTTGTACACTAATATACACTTTATTTACAGGTTTTGCATTTTTAGTCTTAATTTAGGTATTGAATGTTCCAAATTGTTGTAGTATTTCATTGTTTATAGGTCAATTTAGCTTTATTATGAAATTTAATGGGGTGTTTTTGGAGGGCTTGGAACGGATTAGCCATTTTACATGTAAAATGTGGTCCAAGATACGAAAACCTCATGATACGAAGGGTGCCTCGGAACGGATTAGTAATTTCGTATCTCGAGGTACTACTGTATATCCCAGGGAAACGGAACTTGGTTGCAGACAAACTCAGTTGCCGGGATCAGATCCTAGGCACAGAGTGGTCCCTTCATCAAGTGGTGGCAGACAAGCTTTTCCAGATTTGGGGGAGACCCATGCTGGACCTTTTTGCGACATGCTACAACAGGAAGCTGGAGGTGTTCTGTTCAGTGGTTCCAGATCCCTTAGCGTTGGCAGAAGATGCATTCCAACATCCCTGGAACAACCTGGAGGTGTATGCCTTCCTTCCGTTTTGTCTGATCCATCAGGTTCACAACAGGCTGATGAGTTCACAGGATCTCAGAATGACTTTAGTAGCCCCTCTGTGGCCTCAGGCAGAATGGTTTCCAGATCTGCTGTCGTTGTTGTCAGAGATTCCGAGGGAGATTCCCCCTCGGCGGCATCTCCTGTGTTGGCCCCATGCAGAAAGGTTCCGTCTCTTCATGGTTGGAGGCTAACAAGTATCTCCTCCGAGCAAGAGGCTTTTCTCAGAGAACAGCTGGGCACATGTCCAGCAGTCTTAGGAAGTCAACCTCCGCAGTTTACCAAGGCAAATGGGCGATGTACTGTGATTGGTGTCATAAACAGGGTTTTTCTCCACTCGTGACCTCTATTCAGCGAATAGCAGACTTTTTAACCTTCCTCAGAGACGAGAAACGTTTGTCTGTTTCGGCTATTAGAGGCTACAGGGCTTCACTGAGTTTGGTGTTATGCCTTAAGGGTATCGACATCTCCTCTTCTTGGGAACTTTCCCTGCTAGTTAAGGGGTTTGAACAGTTTGAGTTCTCCTAGAGAGCTCAAGCCTCCAACGTGGGATGTTTCCTTGGTGCTTAAGAGCTTAACTAAGTCCATATGAGCCCTTGCGTTGCTCATCTGACAGGAACCTGACGTACAAGACAGTTTTCCTTTTGGCTTTGGCATCTTCCAAAAGGGTAGGAGAGCTCCACAGTCTGAGTTATGAGGTGAAGCACACTAGGGGTTGGAAGTCGGTGTCCTTAGGATTTGTCCCGGAATTCGTGGCCAAGACCCAAAATCCCTCTGTGCATGATGACAGGTTCACTTCATTTCCATTCCATCACTGACTGACTTTGTGGGTGGTGATGCTCAAGAGCTTTTGTTGTGCCCTGTCAGGGCCCTGCGTTGCTATCTTAAAAGGACTCGGCACCTTAGACCAGGCTGCCGCAGGCTCTTTGTCAGTACAGGCCGTACAAAGAAAGAGGTGTTGAAGAATACTATCTCTTTTTGGATACGGGAAGCCATCAGACAGGCATACTTGACTCATGATGATTCCACCACCACGTCTGTGCAGGCTAGAGCACATGACGTTAGAGGTATTGGTACCTCACTGGCTTTCAAAAAGAACTTGGCTGTACATAGAGTGCTGAGCGCTGGTACTTGGTCACGCCAGTCCACGTTCACCTCCTATCTAAGGATGTTGCCCACAGATCTATGGACACGTTTTCCCTGGGTCCTGTGGTGGCTGCCCAACAGGTTGTGTAATTCATAGTTGCCCTTAACAGGGCACCTTTGTATCTTACCTAAGGTGATTGTGTGGATGAGAGAATGAGTGAGTTGGCTGGTCTCCTTCTTTCTCTTGTACCTTTCCTTCTTCTTTTGGGCAGTTTAACCCTTAAACGCCAAAGAGGTATTTTAAAAATCGTCTCCTGTACGCCGGCGGCGTTTGCGAGTGAGCGCCGAAGCAAAAATTTTTTTTTTTTCAAAAAATCACAGCACACTTAGTTTTCAAGATTAAGAGTTAATTTTTGGCCCCTTTTTTTGTCATTGCCTGAAGTTTAGTATGCAACCATCAGAAAATGAAAAAAAATAAAAAAATCATTCAATCCTAATATTTAAATAAATTGGGATTGGGCTATGCAACCAGTGGGGGCAAGCCTCAAAAAAAAAATTACATATTATGTATACAAAAACAAATCGCACTGTGAGCAAAACCAAACGGTTAAAGCTAACGAGGTTGAGTTTTTTTTATTTTTCGTTTTGTATTGTACACGTAAATTGACAATCCAATTTGGAGTATATAAAACATTGTAAAAACGGACTCAAGGCAACACAGAGAAAAATTATATCACAAAATTGATGGCATGAAATTCGTAAACTTGTGGACGTAAAAAAAAGAAAAAAAAGCTGTTTTCCAAAAACAATTCACCATAAATCGAAATATTGTTGCTAGAAAACTTACCCGTATGTTTGCAAAAATGAAGGTAATTGAGTTGATTATTACTTAAGACTGTAAGTGTTGTGTTAGCGTTAAACAATTGGCAGCAGTTTTCGACCATTTTCGGTTGAGTTAAAGTTGTGATCCGAAGGGAACGAAATTTTTCTACTTTATCGTTATTTATATGAAAAATTTATTTCAAAAAACTGATAAAAGTCTACAACCATAGGTTGATTTTTCGTTGGTATTTCTACATGAAATTGCGCACAATTTCTCCATTTTTCCGAGATACCCAATAGTACCTCGAGATACGGAAAGGCTTCTACTTTACGAAAAAAATCAAATCTACGAGAGCATTACGAAAGCCAAATGCGAAAAAAAATTTTACTGCTTCTACATACCGAAACGTTTTCTCCAAAGATACGAAAGGTTGTTTCGCTGTAAAGTCCACGAGATTCTCCCGACCCAAACAGAGAACCGGGAAAATTTTAAAAACTCACGCGCCGCCAACTCGAGTAAACTCGCCAACAATTCCCACTTCCCACGCTCTCCATTCGGTTCTGGATGACCTAGTCCCCCACCCATAAGGTTCCCTGCCATCTCCTATTGGTTCAGCATATCTACCCCTTGTGCTTTAA
>NC_087212.1:22222778-22332980 GCF_015104395.2 Macrobrachium nipponense | reverse complement strand
CAGTGAGAATGTTAGCTAGACTGTGAGTAGAAAGTGTCTGTTGCCTATAACCTAGGATTATATGACCTTAAGGGTAAACAAAAAGACCTGGACTAGTTAGTAACCTAAAGTAAGATAAGATTTAAGGATGTATTTTGTAATGTTATGGGCCTAGGCAGTAGCCTAAGTTTACACCAAAAACCTTAGGATTAGATAAAAGACTACAGACATTTTGCCGCCTTAAAATAGAATTAAATAATCTAGATTGATTAGACAATAACCTAAGCTAGGTGAGAGGCTTTCACAAAGTTACTGATTTTATATATAGTAGACCAAAAACAATAAACTGAATATGCTATGAGGTAGTAGACTTAACTTGAAGGCTACAAATCACACCTTGTTAATCCCATGCCTTTAAGGGTGAATTAATTAGTCAGGATTAGAATAACCTATACTAGGTGATAGCCTTACTATAGTTTCATCACATCAATAAGTTTCACATTAGAAAGTTACTGTTTTATATATAGTAGGCCGAATAGCCAAGGGCTAGATATAAACAATCTGGGTTAGACATAAAATGTTAGCCTAGCTATGAGTTTAGATGTAAGTAACTTTCTGTTTTTATATAGTCTTTACATTTGGTTTAGAATAATCTGGATTAGGCAATACCTTATACTAGGCTGAGAGAGAATTATATAGGAAATATCCTATTGTTGGTGTACTAAGTGGTAGTTTTGCCCAAATAGCCTAGGACTGGATATAAACATTATCCAAGGCATCATTAAATAACAGTTGTTACGACTAGAGGCTAATAGTACTGATAAAGTAGCCTATTGGTAGGGCTACATAATAGTTGAGTCCTTACGCAACCTATACTGGCATTTCCTGGTTATCAGCGGTGTTGGTTATTGGCAATCCAGTTTTATGGGGCTTGTCTAGCACTGAAAATTGGCATTTTTCATGATTTCTTGTTATCAATCCTAAGCTCCAAAAATTGCAGGTGTTCTATCGGTGTTTTTTGCTTGTCAGGTCGTCAGAACAGAGCCTCCACTGATAACCAGGGACTGCCTATATCTTTAAAGTGATATAAACCTAGGACAGGCTGTAGCCTAACCAGATTAAGTAGGAACCCCCTTTCTAGGTGAATATCCTACCAGTAGCAATATCCTGAAAAACAGCATGGTTTATAACTTTAGTAGCTTTAAATAAGCTTATACTAATAGGTAGGGACCTAGAATAGGTGGCACAGGAACCCTCCAGGAATACTTCTATTCCTGGTTTAATGTACAATATTCTAGAAGCATTAACCTAAAGCCATATGAAACAGTGGCTTGGGCTAACTAAACAAATTAGTACATTGAATATTAGTCTGAATGGTATGACAATTCAAATAAAATTTTTACATGAATATTAGTCAATAGTATGACAATTCAAATAAAAAGTTTACATAGCCACTGCAAAGGGACTCATACAGCCATATACAGTGTCAGCCCTAACTTAAACCTCAAAGGGCTTATGTTAACATTGATTTCTAACAGAATCTATTACAAATATGGAAACTGTATAAGGGACTACAGAGGTGTCCCTTATTAATAATAACAGCTTGCTTTATATCATTACAGGGCTGCCATTATGCAGGACCCTCAGTTCAAGTGTTCCATATCAGATTGCCTGGTTTATTTTTTGCCAGTGGGTATGGCTCATACCACCTGCCATGGGTATAGTCTTGTGAAAAATAATGAAAATTTGCTTGGTCGACAAATATGTATCAAACTTGTATGCTACGGGCAGCAAGTTTTAAGGATGACTGCTCATTTTAAGCTGTCCCAGTGATTTATAGCTGGGTCAAAACCCAGTAACATCAGTCCCCAGTACCTTCCGGGTTTTATGTTTGGGCAAAAACCCACTAAAATCAGTCCCCACTATCTCCTAGGTTAACCCCCTGCAGATGAAATGGAGGAATTTTTACATGGGGAAATATTCTTACTATTGAATATGAAGTTGGCATTGACACTGAAATGACCCTGCTGAACCCTGATAGCTCAGGGGCACAAATTTCAGGTAGCCATGGGAGAAACCTACAAGGAATTCTCTCTCCTTTACAGCTATCGATGCTGAAGGGGCTCTTTTCACCTAAAAGGGATACTAGGATCCATTTAATTCTGACTGAAATTACCATAATTTTGGAGAGGTATTGTAACTTACCCAGGACTTCTGCCCCTTTGGTAACGGGCAGTTATAGTTCTGTTGTTGAAGCTTAATCGAAATGTACAAGCTTCCCCGAATGAGATACACACCTTGTGGCATTTGATCAATTCTGTATGGAAATTACAAATACAGTGAACCCCCATATTCGCTGGGGATGCACCAGACCACCCCGCGGTTAGCTAGAACCCGCGAATACTTGAAATTCCCCTCTAAATATGTTTATAACTGCCTAGCTGGAAGGTTAAAATACTGAATGTGTGCTTAAAGTATCATCCTAAATCAAATATATTTAAATTATTATTCTATTAGTGTATCTTTGAAATGATATTATTGCTATCATTTCAAAGCTATCTTAAACATTTTACCAGTAGAAATACAGTGTCCCACCCATATTCACGTAATTGTTACCGCCACAAACCCCCCCCCCCCCCCCCCCCCCCCCCCCAACAGCTAGAACCCATGAATAGTAGAAACCCTTATAAAAAAAACACTTAAAACTGACTATTTTGTTAGTTAAAACTCGAGAAAAACCAACTAAAAATGTTTATACCTGGTTTTTTTAATTGTTTTATCACAAGGACAGTTTATGAAGAAATTTATTAAAAAAAACAAATTTGTGGATATTTCTCATATAAAAATACTGCGAATAGACAATTTTTATGCAAAATAGGGGGGTATATGTTCCAGAGAGAAATCCGCGAATATGTATGTGAGACCGTGAATAACGGTGTTCACTGTATATACTACATACAGCCATTAACGGAGAGAGAGAGAGAGAGAGAGAGAGAGAGAGACGAGAGAGAGAGAGAGAGAGAGAGAGAGAGAGAGAGAGAGAGAGAGAGGGAGCATTGAATGGGCAACATCATGTACAATGGAACCTCGGGTTTCATACACCCTGGTTTTGTATGGCTCAGTTTTAGTACTTTTTATGACAAAATTGTCTCGGATTTTGTATTTTCCTTGGATATCGTACACTAAGTAATGCGCCTTCTGGAGCCCACCGCGTGACTAATCTTGTACCGAGCGCCTGAACAAGGCATCCCGTGTTATCGTGACCCATTCTGCTTTTGTGTTTGTTGTTTTTTTGTTCCTTTTTGTGCTTTTGTATTCGAGTGCGACTCCTAGATAAGCCATCATGGGGCCAAAGAAAGTTCTAAGTGCCAGCCTCTCTGTAAAAATGGTGAGAGAAACTATAGAATTTAAGAAGGAACTCATAGCAAAGTGTTGGAAGGTGTTGCATGCTGATCACAGTAAGAAAATGCCTAGAAGTGCTGCTGTTAGTGAATTTAAGGGCAGCAGAGGCTGGGTTGAAAAACTCAGAAAGAGAAAAGGCATACTTAATGTGCCTACTTCAGCGATTAAGGACATTGCAGAGTGGAGTGATGTAAATGATTTTGTGGAGAATTATCCTTCCAACAAAGATGTAATCCATGTCTCCAACATCTTTAATGACAATGCCATGTTCCACTTTAGGCAAATTTTAAGGAGAAATCAGAAACAAATGTCTGGTTAGTTTTGTTGTGCAACATGGGTCCAGTGACTCAAGCTGGTTCTAGTAAAAACCGAAGAGGTTAAGTAACCCCAGATAGTGCCAGTAAAGCCAGTAAAAAAACCAAGAGGAGAAGTAACCCAAGATAACACGTTCTTGATACCTGAAATCCTTCTGGAGGAGGATTCCCCTTTCAAACAATAACATCTCCTCATCCCCTTCTCTCTGTCTTCCATACGCTAACAAGAGTCTTTCATAAAGTAAGAGCGATGTTAAATGTTCATTATTATTTTGATTATTCATTTATATTTATTTCTCATTTTTTTCTGTATGTAAAATAAAATGCATTTTTTAAATATGTTTTGGGGGGGTCTAGAACACATTAATTATATTTACATTATTCCTTATGGGAAGTATTGTTTCTCTTTGTACGTTTCGGACTTCGTGGTAGGTTTGGGAATGGATTATGTATGAAAACTGAGTATGTGACACAAGAAGTCTTGTGTCATATACTCAGACTGTAAAAGTGCTCTGGAAAGCCTGAATAGTTATAATTCTTCCCATCCTTTAGTACAAAAGGCTCAGGCGTGGCTGTTTAGCATTTCGTGTAGGGGTAAAACAGTACATTTTTGTTGGATTCCTAGTCATGTTGGAATCCCAGGTAATGAAGAAGCAAACCGAGAAGCAAAGAGTGCCTGTTCCCAAGGAGAAATTGACAGAAATAGAGTCCCCCATTTTGATATGAAAATCTGTATTCGTAACTATATACTAAGAAAGTGGCAGGAGCGATGGTCATCTCCCCTTCTTGCTAATAATAAGTTAAAAACAATTAGACCTCAAGTAGGAATTTTACAATCATCCTATCAAAGCGACAGGAGGACAGAAGTTATATTAACAAGGTTGAGGATTGGTCACTGCCGAATGACACAGTTTTCTTCTTGATGGTGGTAGTGCTCCAGTGTGTGTTCACTGTGATAGCCCTTTGACAGTTGAGCACATTCTGGTTCACTGCACCAGGTATGTAAATGAGAGGTGGATGTACCATCTAGATGGTAAAACTATATCTGAAATTTTAGGAGACAACGTTGATGTTGGCCCTGTTATGAGTTTTTTAAAGGCTTGTGGATTTTATAAGAATGTCTAGTAAATTTTATATAGATATAATTATTAATTTTTTTAATTTTTTTTTTTTTTATCATAAATGGTCATTTAACTTTTAATCCCATTAGAAATTTAATCTCGATTTTACCGTTTTAAACATTGATCATCAGAGTATCTATTTTAAACTCATTATTTGTATGAGGACCTCAGAACCACAGAGTTATAAACGCCACCCCCACCAATATTGAGTTAGTAGTTCCAGTAGATTTGGCAATGTTTCCTTTGTCTATTTGTTGCATTTCTATGCTATTCAGGAGTTTCAAAAAGGTTGAAATCCATACTTGAGCTGTAGGAATGATCGATTTTGTCTACATGAATGAACGTTGTGTCGCACGGAGGTTACAGCCTCATAAAGAGCTCAGTTAGAACCACAAGGAGGCACGTTCGCAGCTCAAGAGTGAGCAATGAGAGTGCGCGTCACTAAGCGGGTAGTCAGTGCTAAGCCAATCAGCATTTTTCCCCATAAGGCACCCGTAAGTGTCGGCCAATCACCGCACAGTTTACAATCTCCGCTATTGTTTACATTCCCCACCTCCCCTTATTTTCAAGTTCTTTAGCGGATGTACAGTATTTTCTTGGTGAGTACAGATTAAAATATTTGCTTTTCTTAGAGAAGTAGTAGTGAGTGTAGTAGTATTATTTTTCTATAATTTTTTTGTGTTTGATTATTATTATGATATTGGTGATGATTATTTTAATGGCTAAACATTATGATGATGGAATGTTATCATGGTCAACATCATTATTACTAATATTGCCGTATTATCATTATTGCTATTATCATTAATAATATCATTATCAATACTGTTATTATCATCATCATCATCATAATCATCATCAGTATAACTGCCATGATTGTTATACCACGAAAGTATTTTCATGGTGAGTACACATTTTATTATCATTATTATTATTATCAATATTATTAACCAATATTACTGTATTACCTTTATTATTTTTATATTATATTTTTATTATTATTATTATTATTATTATTATTATTATTATTATTACATCTATTGCTGTTATAACACGAATATAACACTTTATTATCCTTTTACACATTTAATTATGGTTTAAGTGCTGTTTATGAATAAAACACACAAATGTGAGGGGTTAGGCGTACATTTTGAATGCTAACTCACAAGCGCACCCCACAATTTTTTTATTTTATTTTCACCAAAAATTTATAAAGGGTAGGGCTTTCATATGAAACTTAGTTTAAATCAATCTCTTTCTTAGAAGCAGAGTAATGAATGCAAGACTTTGAGGGCAATTTACTCATTTTTTAAAAAGTGGCGTTTACCACCTTGTGGTTCTGAGGCCCTCATATCATTCCCATTGAACTCATTATTTATATTTCCATTTCTATTCATTATCACTATAGCGCTGAATGACTCTATGGGTCCCAGTGCTTGGCTTTATGCCAAAATCATATTCCATTCCATACTGTAAATATTTGACCATCAAGAGTTAAATTATGTATGAATTATTTCCGAGACATAAGTAAGAGAGAGGATAACTCCTTACGGCATCAAGAGATTGAAATGAACCTCTATAGGCAACACTTCTTCCCCTCCACCATATGTATATCTTTTCCAGAGAGAGAGAGAGGGCTGAACTAAGTATCTATTTGTCTATCTATCAATCCATTTCTAGATAGACTAATAGATACTTAGTTCTATCTATCAATCCATTTCTCAGCGCCTCAGTGACGTGGTTGGTATGTTGTTTCCTTCCCACCTCGGTGGTCGCGGGTTTGATTCTCGGCCATTCCATTGAGGAGTGAGAGATGTGTATTTCTGGTGATAGAAGTCCACTCTCGACGTGGTTCGGAAGTCACGTAAAGCCGTTGGTCCCGTTGCTGAATAACCACTGGTTCCATGCAACGTAAAAACACCATACAAACAAAAATCAATCCATTTCTCATTCTACCCTATGGCAGAGAGAGAGAGAGAGATCGAAGCTGTACAAGTGGGAGACCACTAACAGAAACTGCTGTCTTCTTACTTATGTCTATAACATTAAAGGCTATGGAAAACACCCTTTACCAGGACCAAAGTTGCTCACCTAAGAGTTCCAGCCGTCTGTCCTTTCATTTTCAAAATTATTAAAATTGTAAAGACAGATTTTCAGAATTTTGTAGTAATTAAAAGATCAGAGATAATGGGAGAATTGAAACCATTTCCCACAGTCAGCCCAGTTTCAGAAAACCACCAAGGAAGGGGCAATGCTACAGCTCCCTTCTGAAGGGAAAAAAAAACTCCTTTATTTATAGCTACACAGCAATTTAGGACCCCTATGAGAAGAACCTCAGAGGAAACAGCCTCAGCAAAATTTTATACTAGGATCCACCTCTAGTATTATAACCTCTACCACCTTGCTGGAAGTTCCTATCAAAAGGCTTCCAAAATGTTCCAGAACAATTGTTACTATTGTGGTCAAAAGTCTTATGAGAACCCTGTGGCAAGCATTCTAGGACTTGTTTAGAGTGGCACATAAAATTATGAAAGGGAACATTGGAGGGCCAAACTAGTCACTTAATAATATAACTTCATTATCACATAATAAGCCTTTCTATAAGGACCAATAGGAGGAGTCTGCTGTGGTTAAAAACTTAACAAACAAGGCCGTCAACAGAATTGTACAAGGGTACTCTCTTTGGGAATAAGGGGAATTTAGGAAGCAAAAACCCAAAACTTCCCCTTACCCAACCCAAAAAGGCGCACTTAAAAAGGTAAGCCTTCCGTCACCCCAGAAGTTTTTCCTCAAAGAACAGGTAGGTATTCGGAAGTGATGATGCCTCACAAAAGGACAACAACAGCAAGAAAATCTTTTTCATACACGAACAAACCTAAGGTCTTAACAATGGGATAATTTCTAGCGCCCAGCTGGATCCGGTTAAATCGCAGATGAAAGCAAGAAATCTAGTGAGATCTGGCAACGCGTGCATATATTGGGTGAGAAGTGGTTAAGGACCATGCACCCATGCCATGGCGTCCAGTCTTTTCTTAACCGCTTGGACGAGAGTTGTGGCCAACCTCTCTTGGCCTTTACCCAATTCATTGCCCGTTTTTGCTGTGTTTCTGTGTGTGTGTGTGTGCTCTTATTATGGCTGCCTCTGCTCCTTCTTGGCCTCAACAACATGTGTTCTTAGGTACTCCAGGTTTCCCGTGTTCTCGTTTTTTGGCTTCTTCAGCGACTGATCCTCACATCACTTGTAGTAGGTGTCGTTCTAACGTTTGTACAATAACGAGTCCCTGCACGGAATACCGTGCAGGGCCTAGAGAGCAGTGACAGTTATTTTATAGCAAGAGGGAGCACCATAGAGTTTATACTCTTCCTTCGTGGGAGGGATTTTCTTCTCTTCCTGATGCTTTGTCTCCTGCTGCTGTCACACCCCATACTAGTGTTGTGCCTTTATCTCCTTCCTTTTCTTCCATCGATTTGTAGTTGGAAGTATCGGTAGGCCCTCAGGCTAATTTATTATGTAATGTCACCCCCTCTTCCTCGGGAGTTAATTTAATTCCCAAGAGGGAGGAGACTTTTTCATCAGTTTCTTTAATTTCAGATTCAGAGGTGTCCAAAATGGCAACGCTCTGGGGGGTCGCTTGGGCTACCAGGTTCACCCTCCTTGGAGGGTTTGCTGACGCACTTCTTGGATGCTCGCCACCCCCCTCCTCTCACTGCCCAGTCTCTTCCCCCTCCTCCAGGCGTCGTCTTCGTTGGTAGCCGAGGTCAACCATATTGGATTGCTCCACCAGTGACGATTGCCGCTTCTTCGAGTCAAGAGGGAAGCTGTAGGGTCAGCCATTTTGTATCCCTCCGCCAATGGCATCTGCTTCCCTTTTGACCGAGGGGAAGCGTAACGTCACTTCCATCAATGACGTCACTCCCAGTTGCCTCTACTGCGCTACCTCGCTCATCTGTGTCATCAACGTTTACTGCCGTGACGTCATCTCTGCCATCCAGTTCACTGCATCTCCCTTCCATGTTGTTGGCCCCTTTTCTTGCTGATCCATCTAAGGCTTTATGTCAGGCAATTGTTAAGAGATTGGACTCTGTTTTAGAAGATAGGTTTGCTTGGATGACTGGAAGCAAGAGTGTTGCGTTGCCCCCGCCTCCTGCAAAGAGATTGTGTAAGGAGCCAGTGCTGTCCTCCTCTCCTCTGCCATGATGGTGTATTAAGCGGTGGAAGGCTAAGGACGTCCTTTCTTTTTCTGCGAGTGAGGAGTGGCAAGCCCATGTACCTGCGAGTGTTAGTGTTACTGAGAGTTTTAGTGTTTCTTCCCCTGTGCGATCTGCAGTGACTGCTGCGTCCTCTGCATCAAGTCACGAGTGTGTTGCAACCGCCCAAGAATTTGCACAAGTTGCAAATTCTGCCGCTTCCCTGGAGATTCGTCGCCGTATGATCTCAAGGCGCCTGTCAAGAGGTTGAAGGTTGTGAGCGCGGAGATAGTGCAGCAGGAGTGTTTGTCTGCCCCTCTCCCTGGTGCTTCCCAGGTTTCAACTCTGAGGGATTCTCGTTCTATTTCGAGTGTTCGAGACACTTCTCCTACGCACATATGTGCATCCAACCGCATGTGCACGTACACGGCTATGTATGCGAGTCATCTATTGGAAAAGTGTGTATGTAGTGATGTCCCTTGTGTTGTGGTTGGTTTGTCGCAGGAGTTGGTGATTGGATCCAGCCCAGACAGGTTGGTTGGTTGGCGTTTCGGGCTGTTTGGCGGCTGGCTCCTCTGTTGGTTTACATGAGGAAAGGTGCTTTAGATAAGCCTGCACATTCTTCTCGTCGTCGGTCTGTTGCCGGAGCAGGATGAGGGAGACACGCAAGAGTTTTTTTCTTTCTTTACAGAAGTTGTCGATCTCATTCGTGGGTTTAACAATCTGGAGAGTAGGACTCAGTCGTCTTTCACTCCTTCCTTGCTTGGAAGCCTTGCTGGGAGCTACCCAAGATCCCAAGTCATCGTTTCAACTTCCCTTATCGGGGCATGTCCAGTCGGTCTTGCATGAGGTAAATGCCTCTGTTTCAGATCAGGATGGATCACTTTGCTCAAGGGGCTCTGCCAAGTTGCTTCCCCCGCCTCTCACGAGGCATAGGAAGTACAGTGGTCCCCCCGTATTCGCGGGGGATGCGTACCAGACCCCCCGCGAATAGTTAGAATCAGCGAATGTTTGGAACCCCCCTCTAAAAATGCTCATAAACTATCCTGAACATGCAAACACCAAAGTATCCCTTAAAGACCATCCTTCATCAAATATACATAAAATATCCTATTATGGTTCATATTAATTTTTGAAATATTATTAATACTATTTTAAAGTAAATCTTACATTTTATGTTTATACATAAATACATACTATGTACGTACTGAATGACTTAGTTACGTATGTGAAAATGATTCAGTCCCCCCATAAGTATTCAGTCATGCACGTTTTCTTTCATACTGTTACTATTTGAGACATCCATTTTCTTTTTACAAGGGAACAATGGAATGTGAAATCACAAATACCAAATGTCTACTTGAAGTATTATCCTACATCAAATATACCATTGAATTGGTATTATTAATATAATTTTAAAGTAATCTTAAACATTTTACCATTAGAAATATATAAACAGCCAATAGCATAGAGAGAGAGAGAGAGAGAGAGAGAGAGAGAGAGAGAGAGAGAGAGAGAGAGAGAGAGAGAGAGAATATGTTATTGTTACTGTTTAATCTCATTAAACGTAATATTATTTGTAAACTAGTACTGTATATTATTATTTTACCATAAAATGTAGTAATGTCCTTAAAGATATACTTATACATACACTTTCAGCCCAAACAGAGGGTGAGAGTTGCCACTAGCGCATGCTAGTATCTCGTGTGGAGAGAGAGAGAGAGAGAGAGAGAGAGAGAATAGAGAGAGAGAGAGAGACGAGAAGAGAGAGTTGTCCTTATTTAAAAGAGTGAAATGGATAGATTATTGTACTTCTTTAAAATACTATCACATGTGAATTTTGAGATTAGTTATATTATTATTATTATTATTATGCATTATATTAATAAACATACACATGTACCATAGAAATTATCTCATATATATTAGCAAAAGAGAAAGAGAGAGAGAATCTCAATGATCCGTAGATGGCAACACTCGATTTGACAGTTGGAACCCAGCCAACCAAGCTGGCTAAGTGTTCAAAAAACAAAACACGGGGTTACATAGTTATTTTATTTATAAACTAAAATCTTGCTAATTCACTTTAGTATTTTCTTTAATGAATTTATATTATTGCTGTTTACATTAATAGTTGATATTTTTGAAAAAATTAGTAAATCATCATCCAAAAACCATACATCGCTTTAAGAGAGAGAGAGAGAGAGATTATCGTAGTATTTGTAAAATACTTTCACATATGATTTTTGTAATTACAGTTATTATTATTAAATTATTAATTTTATTATTATTATTAATTATTATTATTATTATGAAAATATTAATAAACGTATTATTACGCATAATAATGTTACCGGGCAATAAAAATCTCTCATCTCAGTAAAAGAGAGATAGAGAGAGGAGGGATGAGAGAGAGAGAGGAAGAGAGAGAGAGAGAAGGAGGAGAGAGAGAGAGGGAGGGGGGGGTGGAAATTTTCATGCCCACTTGATGGCAGCAACAAATCAGCTCCTTCCCCCTCCGGTCACTTAACTTGATACGTATATCTGAGTTTTAGTACCTGGAGTTAGAGAAAGAATCTGACTGGGATTTCCTTCATTCTTCCATAATTTTTTAAATTTATAAGCTAAAGTCTTACTAATTCACTATGGTATTTTCTTTAATGAATTGATATTATTGCTGTGTAAATTAATATTAATATTTGAAAATAGTAAATAATTTATTTATCATACAAAAAAACATACATCTTTGTTAGTAGAGAGAGAGAGAGAGAGAGAGAATTATTATTTTTATTATGTGATATTTAAACTTATTAAACTTACTAATACAGTATTAATCAAAATTAATATTTGAAAATTAGTAAATCATTTTTGTATCATAAAAATGTATTTAGTCATGAAAATAAACATCAAAATACACTAATTAGTGATTATTTTCGTCGGAAAATTCCGTGAATGGGCGAGTCCGTCCGCGAATAATTTCTAGAGGTTCCAAAGAAAAATCCGCGAATGTGTGAGTCCGCGAATCCGGAGAACGCGAATACGGGGGGAACACTGTACTATGCTACAAACTCTGCATACTTGATGTCACGTCACCTTATCCGGATGTCATTTGTCTGAAGCCGGGGTTGACTTGGAGCAGGTGAGGTTGGTGGCTCCGTCCTTGTCTCCACAGGATGCCTCAGCTTTGGAGTCTAAGGCAGCCTCCATGTTGCAGACGGTTTCTTGGTTGGACTTCTTGGCTATGGTCATTGCCAAGATAGCATCTGACAGGTCCCCAGAAGGGTTGGTGAGTGCTTCTTCTCTTGCCAGTTTGTTGCAGTCTGGAGGCAAGGCATTCTCGTATCTTGCACACCTCACTGCTAATTTATGGGCTAACCCTCTGATTAGAAGAGACACGGGTTTATCCAGGATGGAAAGATCGGCTGACCTTGAGTCCTTGCTGGCATTGAGGAATGGGGTTCTTTTGGAATCTCAATTTCTGTTTCCTTGGACTGAGATGGAGGATGCAATAGACCGGCGCCGGGCTGACACAAAGGACAGATTAGTGCACCAGGCTGTGTCTTAAGTCAGAGTCTCATCCTTGGAGATGTCCAGCTCCTCCTCCTCACCCTGTCCAGCAGCAGTCACGAAGGTTGTTACCTGGTAGGTCGTCAAGGGGCTCGGTTTCGGCAGGGCCACCCTGTTCGTCCCAGCCTAGGTCAGAGGACCAACGTCTCTTTCTTTCCCGGTCCTTTAAACTGAGAAGGGGCCCCAGGGACAGAGGCACCTCTCCCTCTTCTGTGCCATGGGTGGGGGGTTGCCTGGCGAGCCAGTGGGCCAAGTGGCGGAGTTAGGAGAAGTGGGTGGTAGTTGTCCTTCAGGTGGGGTATCTACTGCCATTCAACTTCTCTCCCCAGCTCTCGGACAAGCCTCTGCTCAGAAGGGTGTATCCACCAGATTCTTTGAAGTTCTTAGTTCTGCAGGAGGAAGTGCAGAAAATACTGGACCGGGATGCGATAGAGGAAGTGGTGTGTCTGTCTCCAGGGTTTTACAGTCATATCTTGGTGCCCAAGGCGTCGGGAAGTTGGAGGCCTCTAATCAACTTATCCACCTTGAATCATTTCATCAGGAAAATGAGGTTCAAGATGGAGACCATGCATTCAATGTTGGCAGCTGTGAGGGAAGGCAACTTCATGCTGTCGATAGATTCGAAGGATACTTTCAGATCCCTATTCATCTGATGTTCAGGAAGTTCCTTCACTTCTCTCTCAGAAACAAAGTCTTTGAGTTCAAAATCCTGTGCTTCAAGCTGACCACAGCCCCTCAAGTGTTCACAAGGGTCTTCTCTCTCGTCTCAAGTTGGGCCCATGCTCGGGATTCGTTTGCTGAGGTACCTTGACGATTGGTTGGTCCTGGCAGGTTCCAGGGAGAAGCTGCTACAGGGCAGAGATCATCTGCCTCGGTTTTGTCTGGAACTGGGCATCGTAGTCAACCAGAAGAAGTCCTGTCGCAACCACATCAGTCAGCTCAGTGGCAGGTTCTGGGAATTTTGTCTTCTCTGGAGAAGCTGGTTCCTCATGGGCGTCTTCATTTTCGGTCTCTACAATGGAGGCTGTTGAGTCCTCAAAACTCTCCCACTTCCCTGATGAAAAGACATGGGATTTGGGCAAGGGATGATCCTCCATTGACCAACAGAAAGGAATGGTGACTGTCAGATTTGGTTGTATGTAAACAATATGACGGTACGTATGTGCATAATCTCTTCTTGCATTTTTTGACATAGGTAAATTGGGTACTATTAGTATTCGCTGAGGATAAGAGAAAGTGCCCTCTTATCCTGAGTTCATTTATACTCTATCACATGTTATAATGTTCATCATTACGACACAATACCTAGCCACAAGACCAATTAAAAGAGAATTCTTTAACATTAACCTGGTCACCATGGAGTTTTGGATAGACCAATGAAAGGCTAATCCTTGAGGATTCAATAGCAACTACCAAAAATAGGTTTTCTTACATCCAAACTTTCTTTTTTTTTTCCAGAGCCTGTGAAGACACTTCAAAAGAAGTTAAGAAAGTCTGTTGATAAAACAATGGAAGATAAGCCCCAAGAGGATTGCTTTAAATCATATCAGGGTAAGATATTGGGAGTTTGAGAAGTGATTTCAAGTTAGTTTTATGTAAAAGGAAAATTTGAATGCAAAGGTTTTATTTTATGGAAACCTAGACAAATGGCTGTACTATTGTGAAAATAGATTGTGTAGTAACCCCTAATGGATGGACCTTCTCACATGAGTAGCAAAAACAGGTTTTGGGTGGTAGACGGAGTTACTCATGGAAGAGGTGCCATTAGTACTTCTATAACCCATAAATTTACTATATAATGGCAACTTTTAGACTGGCTAAAATCCAATGGGCAGCTCATGAGAGACTTAGTTGGGTTTTTTTACGTCAAGGGAGGATGTAGTGCCTCTCTGTCTCACAAGATGTCTTTTTGTAAATTTGCTCATAAATATACTAAGGGGTGGCTGTTGGTTTTAGTTCTTATCTTTTATGATAGTATGTCAGTTATAGATGTAGTTTTGCAAAAAGTGCAAAGAAATATTAGGAAAAACAAGTATAAATGCAAAAAAAGTAATTGCATCTTCATTCTCTGTAAATTTATGTAAATATTTTACAACAAATATGCTCAGAATTTGTTACTGATTTTAATTCTTATCTGTTTTGATATTGTGTCAGCTGTAATTATAATTTTACAAAATAAAATAAATATATTTATTAGTAAAATCATGTATAACTTTGTAAAATGTATGATTTTTTATATGAGGCCCCACAAGGGGTTGTAAATAGTCATTTTCAACTTCTCGTGGAAGATAGGGAAATTTTTTTTCGAATTATTTTTGTTACACAGAAAATTTTTTTTCGAATTATTTTTCTTACACCTAGGTTTTTTATTCTTAAATTGTCTGACCTCAAAGTTTTGCCAGCCTGGGGTGCTGCAGACTATTGATTTGTTATCCCATCCATTAAGGATTAAATTATGTATTAACAATTCATGAATTTGATGTTTCTTCTGCTTTTAGGCACAGTGAGCTTGAATATGTAACATGTGGGAAGTTTTCATATTGTTCTTGTCAGTCAGTAAGTAAATTTTAGCTTAACTGTTCAGGTTGTTGCTAGCACATGTGATTGCTATTTCATTGTATGAGTTGCTGTCACCTCTGGTTTTTTATTTTATACTGTAGCAGTATATTGATGTAGTACATGCTGTGTGTGTGTGTGTTACTTTGATATGCTTGATTTATATGTTTACTTTGTTTTTGAAGGAAGCAATCATGTATGGATGGTTGTGACTTTTACTTTATTGGTCTGTGATTAGTTTTTAGTCTAGTTATATTCCACAGGTACATTTTGTGCTTGTCTTGATGCTGATGAAAGAGCTAGAATTTTCCTTACTGGATAGTGTGGGTACCTCAAGTAATTAGCTGTAGTAGTTAGCTGAACATGCGTGCTGGAATCATTCTTTTAGGAGCTTTGGCTTATGCACTTGGATATTACTTGCAACGATAAAGGCTATTTTACAATGAGTGTGTTTGTAGAAACTTGTCTTATTATAAAAACATAATATTTATCAGGGCTTATAGATACATACAGTTAAATTTGTATTTCACCTTTATTCAGGAATTTGTTTGCCATTTCCACCTGACAAGCACCAAAAGTTACATTCTAAATCCTTTGTCAGGGTTGTTGATTGTTTTAGTTTTTAACCTAAATAGAACCATTTGGAAGGTCTTTCTTTTATTTTAAGGATATTCAGAAACTCTGAAGGCGGCCTCGCAAGGAGCTTGGACCTCACAGATGCGGAGAAAAGTTAGCATCAGCACAGCTCAAGAGAGCTCAGATATTTGCAAGGTGAACTATACTGTATTTTTCTGATTTCATTTAAGTAACTTACCAAGTAATTAGCACATTACATAGCTATACGTTTCTACTCCTGCAGCTGCTGAAATTTAAAATTTGTGGTAGCAATTCATAGATTTTGAGTGTAGGTAACTACCCCGTCCTCTATTGGGAAGTAAAAGGTACAACAAAAGAGAGAAAAACACTTCTTTTCTGCCAGCGTTTGACACATCTGATGTCTAGGTGGCTTTGTTTTGAAGTTTTTATTTGCTTTGTCTAAGGATTTGTTGATGTACTGATTGATTTGGTGATGGATGGAATAAGAAAAAATGGAAAGTTTGAAGATCTCATTTGGAGAAATTGGAAAGGGATAGAAAGAGGAAGGTAGGGTTCAAAGTTTAGAACCTAGTATTCAAGTTTTTGACCCTAATATCCCTGTTTCTCCTGGTCTTGCATTATCTTCAATCGTTAGTCCTCCTAATATGTTACCATCGATTCCTATTCCTTGCTCCTGTGCTTCTGAACCCAGTGCCGTTGCTAATCTTGAGAGTAAATTTGACTGCAAATTTTATCTGGTGATCAACACTGTATCTAAATTAGCCGAGTCTCTGAAGTCATTATGTATGAAGTCCAGAGTATTAAACAAGTTCTGGTGCCAGCGCAGTGGGGGAGGTGGCTGTCCGTCCCACTGCTTCTCAGACGAAGATCTCTGTTATACTCCCCTGAACCTGGGAGTAGACATAATTGAGGACCAAAGGAAGTCAGGTGGGTTTGTCTACAGGCAGTCGCTCTTTCATCTGACTTGCTAGTTGGTGGTTCTGATAGCTGTGGGAAAGACGTTACTGTGAGCATTCATCACTTATCGTCTGACTCCAATCTCTCCAGTCCATATAAGAGAGGTTTTTGGCATTTTCCAGGAGAGTCTCATCCCTTGAAGAGACATCATTATAGGAAGAACTCTCCCATTGCTTCGATGTGTACTAGGGAGCCCTCTCCCAGCCTGCAACCAGGTTGCAGTTTGTGGCACAGTCCAGTTCATCATTTGCCTGAGTGTTCCCTTGCAGAATGCCAGTTTTTAACACCTAAATGCTCTTCTAGGGTACGTTCCTCGTCTTCGTCTGGGGGCCCACATGAGCACCCGGAGTATTCACTGGAGCGCCATTCATCCGAGCACCCATCTCATTTTTGAGACCGTCTTCAGCCAGCTCAGCACCAATTTCTAAGTGTTTGGTGCCACATTCTTCTTCTTTGATTCCTCTTGCTTCAGGAGATCCCTCTTTTGCACATGTTAATAAACAATTAGAGGATGTTTTGAGTTTGCTGCATAAGGCTCTGCCTTTGTCTAATCTCTTTTAGGGTGTGTCATTGTCTCCTGTCGCTTCAGTAGAGGAGAAAGTAGTTCAAGAGCCTACTCTTCAGTGTATGGTACCCTGTAGAAGTATTTTTTTAGCAACCTTCTCCTCACACTTCCACCCAGTAGCTCCAGTTTTGCCTACTACATTTCTTATGCAAAATCAGATGGATTCTAGTGTTTGTCTCCCTAAAATGGTTCTTTCTTCCTCTTCAAGGAAGACCTTGAAAGAGGTAGAGACTTGGTTGGCCATAAAGAGAGAACAAGGGATGGCTGCTTTTGCTTTTCCTCCAGCAAGACTGTTGAGCCAGAGATATCTATCGTATGAGACGAAAAGCTCCACCATTTGGAGGTGCTGCCTCTTCCCAAGGTGACTTTTCAGGATTGATAGACTTGTCTAGATGTTCAGCCTTCTCGTCTGCTAAAGTACTCTTTGCCTCCTTTGAATTTGGCCATAGTATTGTGAAGCACCTGTTTAAGTCGTTGAAGTTTTTAGTTTTCTTGATTAGGCGATTGTAGTGTCTTGATTGGGCGATTGGAGCGCTTGCCAGAAGATAGTGTTACGATGTTTTAGCAACTGACTGGTCTGTGGATTAGATGGGTGTGTTATCCTGTGTGGATTAGTCAATTAGGGATGGCTCCTCTGAGCTGGCGGTACTTATTTTAATTGGAGTACTGAAGAAAAGGGAGTTGATATGCACCTTCACCACCAAAGGAGTCACCTTAGTTCAGAAATCAGTGTTTTTGTACTTTCCTTTGGATAGGCAGTACAGGCAGTCCCCGGTAATTGGCCGGGGTTCCGTTTTAGGCAGGGTGCTGATAAGCGAAAACCACCATTAACCAAAACTTGGTGATTTATGGCACTTAGGGTGCTGATATCCGCTGAATGGCGCCAATAACCGGTTAATGGGGCCTCCTTTGGATATATATCATGGCACCATAACTCACCATAACACAAGTTGCCACCATAAGTGGCAACTTGTGCCGATAACCGGAACTCTGCGCATTATGGCGCCACAAATCACCAATTTTGTGGTGCTAGGCAAGCACCATGAAACCAGATCGCCATTAACTGATTCCATCGATAACTGAGGATTGCCTGTACTTATTTCTGCAATCTGCTGTTAAGGAAATTGCCAGCAAGTTGTGGAAGAAAGCAACGCAAGACCTGTTAGCACAATCGTCAAAATGTCCCAAGGAACCTCATTCTTTTTTCTCTGTGAAATCTGTCTCTCCTCTGCGACACCAGCCCTTGGTGGGGGTGGCACCAGACAAGATTTCTTTAAATCCTGTTCCAAGGTGCAATTCACTGCAAGGTCTGTCAAGAGGACCTCAACCAGACCCCCTACCAGAAAGTTACTCTTCTATCCTTATTCTGGAAGAGGTGGAGTGCCAGAGGCACAGAGCCTTGGACGGTCAAGGTTTTAAAGAGAGGGATACTCTATTCCACTCAAAGAGTACCCTCCTTTTGTGTGTTCATTGATCACATTGATGTCTTACTCCCAGAGCTTCAAGAGGTTTGCTGCTCCCACTGAAGTGTCTCTCCTAAGAAAAAGGGCCATAGAAGTAGTGGAGGACCAACTTCCAGAGGTTTTTACAATCACTTATTCGTAGTCCCCAGGTCATGGGGGCTGGAGACCTGTCCTCAACGTCAGCACTTTGAATTTCTTCATTCAGGAAACGAAGTTCAAGATGGAGACAAATCGGTCAGTGTTATCCTGCTGTGGATGGTAACACTGGACATGCAGGATGCGTTATTCCACATTCCAGTATATCGGGACTCAAGGAAATATACAGAGATTTGTTTCAGAGGCAAAGTCTTCCAATTTCAAGCTCTGTTTCGGTCTCTCTCTCTCCACTGCACCACAGGTATTCATAGGAGTTCTATCTCCCCTCGCAAAATGGCTACATCTTCTAGGTATAAACATTCATCTGTACTTGGATGATTGCTCGTCTGCTCTCTGTTGCAGGATCAATGCACTAAGGATGTACAGGTAATTCCTCTCTATTTGGGTTGAGGATCAAACTCGCCTTTTTCTGGTTTTTCCGTCTCCCAAAAGAAGAGAGTCCTGCCTTCAGTCTGTTTGGGATCTGCTTTCACTCCCAGTTTGCTCAGCGAATTGGTGGATGAGGTTGCCAGGAACACTCATCAATCGAACAGTTTATGAAGCTAGGAAGACTTCACATGAGGCCCCCTTCAGTTCTTCCTATGAGCAAACTGGGAAAGGAAGGAACAACCGGGCACAGTGACGTTGCCAATTGTGACAGAGATAAAGGACACTCCCCCAGTTTTCGGTGGTGCAATGGATGAGTCTCTTAGGGACCCTGCATCAGTAGAGATTTTTGTTGCTTTTGGAAGACTGCATATGAGACTTTTGTAGTCCTTCTTAAAAGCAAATTGGTCCAGGAAGACTTGGCAAGACTCCTTCATGTTCAAGATAACACCAGAGATCAAAGAGGACCTTTGGTGGTGGTCTTGAGTAGGAAGCCTGTTGGAGGGGAAGTTCCTTCTCTAGTTGAGCCCAGACCTTCAATTTTATTCTGACGCCTTGGATATAGGCTGGGGAGCTCTCCTGAACAGTCAAGAAGTATTGGGGTTTTGACCCCAGAGCAAAGGAAAGCTCATATCAATGTGAAGGAGCTCATATCAATGTGAATTAGGTCTGCAGGGGTTCTCAAATTTGGTTCACAGGAAGAATATGATAGTACAAGCAGACAATATGACAGCCCTCTCTTATATTTGAAAACAAGGGGGAACTCACTCCTCTCTGCATGAGACAGTGGGGAATCTCTTGCTTTGGGCAAGTACCAATCAAGTGACTTTTGATGAGGTTCATTCAAGGAAAGATGAAGATGATCGCGGACAAGTTGAGCCGCAACAAACGAGTCCTTCCAACAGAAAACAGAATGAACTCTACTTGTCGGTCTGCCATCTTGTTTGGAAATTACAGAGAAGACTGAGTATAGATCTATTCACTACAGCAAAAAACAACAGACTTCCTCTGTTCTGCTCTCCGATTCCAGATCCCCGGGCATGGTCAGTGGATGTCATGTTACTAGATTGTACAGGACTGGATCTGTATGCATTCCTTCCCTTCGGGATGATAAGGGAAGTAATCAACAAGTTGGCCCTCTTTTGGCCAGAGAAAGAATGGTTTCTCAATCTTGTTTGCCTGTAAGTGAACTACCCAAGACTTCTTCCACAAAAGAAATGGCTGCTCAGACAACTGCATTTCTAAAGGTTTCACCATGGGTTATCTGCTCTGGCCCTGACAGGTTACAGACTGTCATGTGCATTGGTAGAGCAAAAGACTTTTCAAGCCAAGCTACAGAAGCAATTGCAAAGTGCAGACGATTGTGTTCATCTAAGCTGTACCAGTCAAAGTGGACAGTCTTCAGGAAAAGGTGTCTGTTAGCTAATGTCTATTCTGAAATGTCTGGCAAACAGATAGCAGACTTTATTATTCCTTAGGAATGTTAGAAATTTAGCAACATCTACCATTAAAGGATACAAGGCAGTGCTATCTTCAGTGTTTAGGCACATAGGTGTTACTTGTCTAGAAATCACGACATTAACAACCTTATAAAATCCTTCAACACAACGAAACAAAAGAATTCCTCTACTGTCTCATGGAATTTGGATGTACAGTAGCTCTGAATTGGCTCTCAAGCCCCCAGTTTGAGCCTCTCCAGAACACCTCTCTTAGAAATCTTATGAAGAAGACACTCTTCTTAGTGGCTCTAGCAACAGCTAGACATGTAAGCAAGTTGCATGCTATTAATAAAAGAATAGATTTCTTGCAAGGAGATGTGGTATGTTTGTTAACGCCAAACTTTTAAGCCAAAATTGAGGATCCAGCCAACCCTTGGCCTCGCTCATTTATGATTAAAAACCTTAAGGACACTTTAGGGCCAGAGGAGGAAGAAAGGCTTCTTTGTTCTGTGAGATCCTTAAGGTACTATCTCTGAAGGACGGAAAATTAGAGGGCTTTCTGAACACCTTTGATGCTCTGTGAGAAATCCAGTTTGTCTTTTGTCAAAGAATACAATTTCCTTCTTCTTGAGAGAGCTATCTCAGAAGCTCTCTCCCAAGTAAATGAAGACGCTTTCAATATTTTGAAAGTAAAATTTCATGAAGTTAAAGTGGTGGCCATATCTCTAGCTTTCAGGCATAATTCATCAATTTCCTCAATTCTACTAACAACGGTTTGGAGACGTAAATCGGTTTTCGCTTCACGCGCTACCTAGGTCCTTTATCTGTGGCTGGCATGGTGTGGGGGGGCAGAAGCATAGGGAACTTACCGTTCCTTTGCTTTTCACTTGCCTTGAATCAAGGTTTGTGTGAGCCTTTTGGGAAGTCTAGGGGTACTTGGTACCTGGGTTACCCACCAGATTGGTGTTGTTTTTTAATGGGGTGATAATTGTGGTATTTGGTTTTATGGTGTAGGTGATGGTTGTTTTTTGTTCTGGTCTATGCCCAGGACAAGGCAAATTTTATTTAGCTTTGTTAGCACAAGTTGTACTTCCTCCGCTACAAAGTTCTCCACTAATGTAGGAGCGACTTGGTTCTACCGCCTCGCTCACCACTAGTTTAGTAAAGCGCTAACCAGAGGCAGTAACTTCCTACAGCAGCTTTCTCCACAAGTAAGGAAACAAACAGGGATTTGTAATAATGCTGGCAATTATTCTTTATTCCAATTCATTAATCCTTAATGCTCTGGTTTAAAAATGTTCATGCTATTCCCGCCTCCAGGCAATGTGTAATCAGCTATGTAATTATGTGGTAAGTTACTTGAGTAAAAATGACATTTTTATAATCAAATTATATTTTATTTACACTTACCAAGTAATAACATGATCAGAGCTCACCCTCCTCTCCCCTGCATGGACATTAAGGCAGATAACGAATTAAGCCTTTTGCTGGTTTGTTTCCTAAACTCACGGATAGTCGGCGGGAACTACCCACCTGCACACTATCGACAGTAGCACTGCAGCGCCAATTTTGAATTGTTCAAACGCGAACAAACCTTCGGTCTTAACAATAGGATAATTTCTAGCACCCAGCTGGATCCAGTTAAATCACAGATGAAAGCAAAGAATCTTGTGAGATCCGGCAACGCGTGCATATATTGGGTGAAGAGTGGTCAAGGCCCACGTATCTACGCCACCGCGTCAGTCTTTTCTTAACCGCCTGGGTGAGAGTTGTGGTTGACCTCTCTCGGCCTTTACCCAGTTCTTTGCCTGTTTTGCTTGTGTTTTAGTGTGCGCGCATGTGTGTGTCTGCTGTTATTATGGCTTCTTTTGCTCCATCTTGGCCTCGTCAATGTTGGTGCCCTGGAACTCCAGGTTTTCCGTGTTCTCGTTTTTTGGCTTTGGCTGCGACCAACCCCCACGTCACTTGTAGTAACTGTCGTTCTAATGTTTGTACAATAACGAATCCCTGCATGGAATGCCATGCATGGCCTAGAGAGCAGTGGAAGTTATTTTATAGTAAGAGGGAGCATCGTAGGGTTTCTACTCTCCTTCGTGGGAGGGTTTTTCTTCTCTTCCTGATGCTTTGTCTCCTGCTTCTAACACACCCCATAGTAGTGTTGTGCCTTTGTCCCCTTCCTTTTCTTCCATCGATTTGTCGTTGGAGGCCCTCAGGCTGATTTATGTAATGTCGCCCGTTTTCATCATTGTCTTTTATTTCAGAGTTGGAGGCATCTAAAATGGCGGCGCTTTAGGCGACGCTTTGGCTACAGGGTTCACCCTCCTTGGAGGGTTTGCTGACGCACTTCATGGATGCTTGCTACCCCCCTCCACATGCTGTCCAGGCCCTCCCCTCCTCCTGACCTCGCCTTCGTGGGTATCCGAGGTCAGCTATTTTGTATTGCTCCGCCAGTGACAATTGCTGCTTCTTCGAGTAGGAGGGAAGCTGTGGGGTCAGCCCCGCTAGTGATGTAACGGGGTCACTCATTTTGTGTCCCTCCGCCAGTGGCATCTGCTTCCTGTTTAGATCGAGGGGAAGCTGTGACGTCATCACCACTTATGACGTCACTTCCATCGATGACGTCACTCCCAGTTGTCTCCACTGCGCTGCCTTCTCGTCTGTGTTATCGTTTGCTGCCGTGACGTCATCTCTGCCATCCAGTTCTCTGCATCTCCCTTCCATGTCGTCGGACCCTTCTCTTGCTTATCCATCTGAAGCTTTATGCCAGGCGGTTGTTAAGAGATTGGACTCTGTTTTAGAAGATAAGTTTGCTGCCAAGTTGGCTGGTTGGACTGGAAGCAAGCGTGTTGCATCGCCCCCCACCTCCTGCGAAGAGATTGTGTAAGGAGCAAGTGCTGTCTTCTTCTTCTCCCCCATCTCCGCATCAAGCGTTGGGAGGCTAAGGACTTTGCCCTTTCTTCATCTGCGAGTGAGGAGCAGCACGCCCATGTCAAGAGGCCTGTCCAGAGGTCGAAGGTTGTGAGCACGGAATTGTTGCAGTAGGAGTGCTTGCCCGCCCCTCTCCCTGGTACTTCCAGATGTCAGATCGGAATGGTTCGCTTTGGACTAGGGCCTCTGCCAAGCTGCTACCCCTGCCTCTCACGAGGCATAGGAAGTATGTACTATGCTACAAACTCTGCTTTTTTGATGTCGCTTCATCTTAACCCGGACATCGTTCTTCTGAAGTTGGGATTGACTTTGGAGCAGGTGAGGTCGGTGGTTCCATCCTTAGTCTCCACAGGATGCCTCAGCGTTGGAATCTACGGCAGACTCCATGTTGCAGACGGTTTCTTGGGTGGACTAGAAGAGATGCGGGTTTATCCAGGATGGAAAGATCGGTCGACCTTTAGTCCTTGCTGGCATTGAGGAATGGAGGTCTGTTGGAGTCTCAATTTCTGTTCCCTCTGACCGAGCTGGAGGATGCGATAGACCAGCGCCGGGCTGACACAAAGGACAGATTACTGCACCAGCCGGTGTCTAACTCAGAGTCTCGTCCTCGGAGACGTCCGGCTCCTCCTCCCCCTGCCCAGCAGCAGTCACAAAGATTGTTGCCTGGTAAACCATTGAGGAGTTCGTTTTCGGCAGGGCCTCCCCATTCATCCCAGCCTAGGTCAGAGGACCAACGTCCCTTTCTCTCCTGGTCCTTTAAACTGAGAAGGGCCCCCAGGGGCAGAGGTAAAGGGGGTCGTTGGTAGGTTAGGCACCTCTCCCTCTCTTGTGCCACAGGTGGGGGTTGCCTGGTGGGCCTTTGCGCCAAGTGGCAGAGTTATGGGGGGGAGAAGTTGGTGGTAGATGTCCTTCGGGTGGGGTATCCACTGCCATTCGACTTCTCTCTTCCTCTGTCGGACAAGCTGCAGCTCAGGAGGGGGTATCTTCCAGATTCTCTGAAGTTCTTGGCTCTTTGGGAGGAAGGGCAGAAGATGCTGGACAAGGATGCGATAGAGGAAGTGCATCTGTCTCTGGGGTTTTACAGTCACATCTTCTTGATGCCCAAGGCGTCTGGAGGTTGGAGACCTGCAATTGACTTATCCACCTTGAATCAATTCATCAGGAAGACACGGTTCAAGATGGAGACCCTGCGTTCAGTGTTGGCAGCTGTGAGGGAAGGCAACATCATGCTATCGATAGAATTGAGAGACTCATACTTCCAGAGCCCTATTCATCAGACGTCCAGGAAGTTCCTTCACTTCTCTCTCGGAGACAAGGTCTTCGAGTTCCAAGTCCTGTGCATCGGGCTGACGACAGCCCCTCAAGTGTTCACAAGGGTCTTCTCTCTCATCTCAAGTTGGACCCATGCTCAGGGGATCCGTTTCCTGAGGTATCTTGACAATACAATTGGTCAGTCTTAGCAGGTTCCAGGGAAAAGCTGCTGCAGGACAGAGATCATCTGCTTCTGTTTTGTCTGGAACTGGGCATTGTGGCAACCAAGAAAAATCAAACCTCGTACTCACTCAAAGGGTTCTCTACCTGGGCATGGTCATCGATACGGCGGTTGCACAAGTTTTCACGTTAGATCAGAGGCTGGAGAAGTTGCGAGTGGTGGCGTGCAACTTCCTGTCGTAACCACATCAGTCAGCTCATCAGTGGCAGGTTCTTCTGGGAGTGTTGTCTTCCCTGGAGGGTGTCCCTCCGTGTTCTCTCCCACCAGACTTCCTTCTGTTTTCAGACGCCTGTCTGGCAGATTGGGGGGCTCATTTAGGTGGCCTCATTGCCTCAGGCTTTTAAAGTTTGGAGGACAAACAGCAGCATATCAATGTCTTGGAGTTGAAGGCACCCTTCCTGGGTCTGGAGTTTTGGGAGAAAGTGGAGGGTCATTCTGTCGTTCTCATGTCGGACAACACCACGGTGGTCGCCTATGTGAACAAGTAGGGAGACCTGGTTTCACGTCAACTTCACGTCTTGACCATCGAAATTCACCAGTGGACAGTCAGCGATTCGGTAGAGCTCTTAGCCAGGTATCCCAGGCAAACGGAATGTGATCGCAGACAAACTTCGTCGCCAGGATCAGATCCTAGGCACAGAGTGGTCCCTTCATCAAGTAGTAGCAGACAAGCTCTTCCAGTTTTGGAGGAGACCCATGCTGGACCTTTTTGCGACTTGGTTCAACAGGAAAATGGAGATATTCTGTTCAGTGGTTCCAGATCCTTTAGTGTTAGCGGAGGACGCGTTCCAACATCCCCGGGACAACCTGGAGGTGTATGCTTTCCCTCCGTTCTGTTTGATCCGTGAAGTTCTGAACAGGATGATGAATTCGCAGGGTCTCAGGATGACTTTGGTAGCCCCTCTGTGGCCTCAGGTGGAATGGTTTCCAGATCTGCTGTCGTTGTCGGAGGTTCCGAGGGAAATTCCCTCTTGGCAGCATCTCCTCTGTCACCCGCATGCAGAAAGGTTCCACCAGTCAGTACAATCCCTGTCTCTTCACAGTTGGAGGCTATCAAGTATCTCCGAGTGAGAGACTTTTCTCAGAGAGCAGCTGGGCATATGTCCAACAGTCTCAGAAGGTTGACCTCTGCAGTCTACCAAGGCAAATGGGTGATTGGTGTTGTAAATGGGGTTTTTCTCCACTTGCAACCTCTGTTCAGCGAATGGCAGACTTTTTAACTTTCCTCAAAGATGAGAAACGTTTGTCCATTTCTGCCATTAGGGGCTACAGGGCGGCCCTGAGTTTAGTGTTACGCCTTAGAGGTATTGATATCTCGTCCTGGGAACTTTCCCTGCTAGTTAAAGGGTTTGAGCAATCGAGTCCTCCTAGGGAGCTCAAGCCTTTTTGAAGTGGGATGTTTCCTTGGTTCTGGGAAGCTTCACTAAAGCCCCGTACACACTATGCATCATGATGCTCGCAGTGTTAGATGGATGCGTTGAAAAACTACTTTTTCAACATGAAGCTGCATCACCAACGTGTTGATGGGTCCGAGCCATTTCATTACTCAGCACAGTGTTGCATTATCATTCAGAGTGGCAGGACGTTCGCTCAGCTCCAGCGCAGATGGCTCAATCACCACCACCCGCCAAACCCCTAGAGTGGACTAGGATAAACACCTTATATTTCATAGAATTACTAAAGGAACATTCGTCTGTTTGGAACATAAAATCCAAGCAGTACAAAAATAGAAACATCAGGAGTGCAAGCTTGGGGACCATAAAGTCGGAATTGTCTAGTTTCGTAAACTGTAATTTGCGGAATGAAGACATTACCAAAAAGCTGCACACCCTGAAAACTCAATTCTACAGGGAAATGTCTGCGATCAAGGCATCACAGAAGTCTGGAGCTGGCACGGAAGAGCTCTACACTCCGAAGTTGTGGTGTTTTGACGAGCTGCGTTTCCTGGTTGACGGAGAAGCATGTGCATCTACTTCCAACTTAGATGAAGGAGAAATTACTACTGCACAAGTAAGTTCATAATTTTATTGTGTGCACTTGTACTCCAGCACAATTATAATTTAAATACTTATTAACTATTAACATACATATATGACAAAGCGTACTCCAGCATAAATATAATTTAAATACTTATTAACATACTTAAATGACAAAGCATTACTTATTAACATACATATATGACAGAATTATTCTCTCTACCATATGCCACACATACGTTGTTGCCATGGAACAGCACCTTCCTCATTAAAATACTCCATGAACTGTTTCCTGACAGCTTTTGCCTCATTTGTGGGATGCCTCTGTAGTCTCTTCAAAGGCAGAAGCTGCCCACAATCACGGCATCCCCCGGGTGTTACCTCTCCATCCACAACATTCTCGTTGTCCTAACTACCAACAGGTGTATAGCATGATTCATGTTCCCTGCGCAAGAAATTGTGCAGGGCTGTGCAAGCAAGCAATTTTTTATACCTTGTCAGGGCTCAAATTTATTGCACTCAGGAGGATGCGAAACTTATTTGATATAATGGCAAATGCATTCTCAACGACATGCCTTGCTCTTCAAAGCCTGTAGGAGGAAATTCTTTGCTCATTATTTTGATGTTTAAATGGATACGGTTTCATGAAGTATCTCTTGAGTGGGAAGGCATCATCACCTACAAAGACGTATGGCAGGGTTCTGTGGCTGTCACTCAGCTGTTCATCTGTGGGAAGGCCCATTGCTCCGTCCTGCAGCCGCACACGCAGAGTTGAGTTTGCCCACACACCGCCATCTGAAATTCTTCCATTTGTACCTACATCTACATACATAAATTCATAGTTTGCATTCACTACAGCCATGAGAACTATACTGTGTGAACCCTTATAATTGAAGTAGTAGGATCCACTCTCTTTTGGAGGCCGTATAGCGATGTGTTTCCCATCCACCGCTCCCAACACAATGAGGAAAATTCCATTTCCCAAACTGTTTCGCTACTGCCTTCCATTCACCTGGAGTTGACGGCATCTGAAAAGAAGATGGGGGTGATAAATTAAGCATCATTTTTAAATGCACATATAGGCAAAACTAAAACTCTTAATATTAATATACAATTGAAATTATTTATCCACAGCTCGATGAAGTGGCAACTTCCGTTGATGAATCACAAGACGTACCCTCTCCTCCACCCACACCAAGCCTGACATCTGCCTCTTCTGTTGCTCCCTCGCGTACTCCCTCCCCTTTCCCTTCCTGTAGTTCCGGTGGAACTTCAAAGAAGCGCAAGCAAGTTGATGAAATTGATAACGTGATAGCACTTGCTCTTAATAAACTATCATCCCTTCCCAGTCCCAACAACCGTGAGCCAATGCTTGATATATCTAGGTTTGTTGATAGTGAACTGAAGAGGATGAGTGATATGCAACAGAAGCTAGCCAGAACACTAATATGCAATGTTCTTCACATGGGTGATCTAACCAGGGACAATCGAGTAGTGCGAGTAGGGGTTTGTGATAGTTTCATGGCATGAGGTAGGAAGTTTAATATGTTGTCCACAAAATGTATTTTCTTTCTGAGGATTTATGTTGTACTCTTGTGTCACTGTGTGGCGGGATAACAAGCTAAAAAACAAGCTGGCAAAATCCCCCTCACATTAACCTAATCACTCCAGCTGCCCAACTCACCCCAGTTACACTTTCCTCTTTACACAACGGAATATGCAGAACAATTGACCTACCTACACACACAAACAAAAAAACACAAACACAAAAAACAAAAAACTCAAAAAACGTACATACTTACCCAACCACTCCAGATACTCCGGGCTATCCTGTGCTGTCTGCCGGTCGAGGTCACGGAGCACTAACAACCACAAGACAAAACCAAGGACTACAACCCAACAACTCAACACCAAAACACCAACAATCAAGGACCACAACAACACACAACAACCGAGGAACACAACCACAACTCAACAACACAGCAAACAACCAAGGAACACAACTCAACAACAAACAAGGAACACAACCACAACTCAACAACACAGCAAACAACAAGGAACTCAACCACAACAAAAGACCACTGCACAAACAATCACTAACACCAAAAAACAACACAAAAAGGTAACACACACACACAAACCCACTTACAACACCAAGGAATCACAACAACAACACAAAAAACAACACAACTTCTGTGACCAAAATGCCTTCAACACACTACTGCTAACACTACTGGCTGTCACAGGGTCTAACCCAAGACTGACTCAAAACTGCCTTTAAAACACAGAACTCTAACAATCACCAGCACCAACAGACAACACAGAACTCACCAACAGCCAATTCAGTCGTTAACCATCCAAGCACCAATTATCCTCTCTCTCTCTCTCTCTCTCTCTCTCTCTCTCTCTCTCTCTCTCTCTCTCTCTCTCACACACACACACACACACACACACACACACACACACACACACACACACACATTGTCAAATGGAACTCCATAACTCCTCTATAACTGTTTTCAACAAAAAATTGTTACTGCAAGTTATTTCATAACAATCTTAGCATTAAGATGAGTTATTTTATGATTAAGTTTCTACATTGCCTATTTATTTGTCATGAATGAATGCCACTTCATATTATTCATTTCTGGCTTCTTGTTTAATAATTTCCAAGAAGGACATTTTTTTTTAAACTTTCCTAATATTAGTACTAGTATTATTGCCATTGTAATAAAAGAATATATGTGTACTTTTTATCTATATTTGAACCTTACCATCGAAAAATCCTGCAAGAAAGCGTAGTGTAGCCTCCAGACGAGCTCCTGGTGATATGTTGTCTCGAAAGCTGGTGTCCTGCTTAGAAATGTATGGTTCAATTTTTTCCAACAATTTATAAAATGCAGGGATTGACATTCATGTGTAATTTTCAAAGTCTGTTGGATTTTCGACTCGTAGCTCCAAAAATATTTCATTGAAGCTTCCCTTGAGAGGTCGCCGAGAAAGCCATTGCTTACACCACAAGGTTCTACATTTCTTCCTCAAAAGTTTCTTTTTTGCAGCACACAGAGCATCTATACCCCACAGTAGTCTCCTGGCAAAGTACATCATCGGCAGGCATCCTGACTTGATGAAAGCTGAACTACAACTGAGCAGCTCACGCGCGAAAACAAGTGAGCAGTGTTGCAGTATAGTTTGGCTGCTATTAATTTTTTTCAACACCACTACTGCATCACATGGCTGATACGTGATGGCATAATGTGTACCAGGCTTAAGGGTCCATATGAGCCTTTGTGTTGCTCATCTGACAGGAACTTTACACTCAAGATGGTTTTCCTCCTGGCCGTGGCATCTTCGAAGAGAGTGGGAGAGCTGCACGGTCTGAGCTATGATATGAAGCACACCAGTGGTTGGGGGTTGGTGCCCTTCGAATTTGTCCCAGAATTTGTGGCCAAGACCCAAAATCCCTCTGTGCACAATGATAGGTTCACTTCCTTTTCCATTCCATCACTGAATGAATTTTTGGGTGGTGATGCTCAAGAACATTTTGTTGTGTCCTGTCCAGGCCCTGCGTTGCCATCTTAAAAGGACACAGCACCTTAGGCCAGGCTGTCGCAGACTTTTTGTTAGTACAAGACGCACAAAGAAAGAAGTGTCGAAGAATACTATCTCTTTGTGATATGAGAAGCCATCAGACAGGTATACTTGGCTTTTGATGATTCTCCTGCCACGTCTGTGCAGGCTAGAGCGCATGACATCAGGGGTATTGGTCCCTCTTGTGCTTTCAAAAAGAACCTGACTGTACATAGAGTGCTTAGCGCTGGTACTTGGTTACGCCAGTCCATGTTCACCTCTTTCTATCTTAGGGGTGTTGCCCACAGATCTATGGATACGTTTTTCCTGGGTCCTGTGGTGGCTGCCCAACAGGTTGTGTGACTCATCATTGCCCTTGACAGGGCACTTTTGTATCTTACCTAAGATGATTGTGTGGATTAGAGAATGAGTGAGTTAGCTGGTCTCTTTCTTTCTCTTGTACCTTTCCTTCTTCCTTCAGGCCGGTTAAGGAATAGACACGTCGTTATTGCTGTACTGGTCTGATACAGGTGAGTAAGGTAGTCATACTGATAGTGTGGTTGCTTGGTATACAACTATCTAACCCTCTATTCGGTAGCATATGCTCCGCTCCTTGGCAAGGGGGGAGTTGGGAGTGGTAACAAGCCCTGGTGTGTTGGTTTGTTATTGGACAGTCAAAGTTTCTCTTTGGTTCCGTATGCAATGATTCTCCCATATATCATTGTGCGTCGTTCAGTGTCTGGGTGGTTAGATATCAATTTATCTAGCTTCTCACAGGCTTCAGTCCCTCTCTGGAAGTTATTTCTTCTGGAGCTGGACTGATGGGTAGGCCCCCAGCCAAATTAGGATGTCTTACCCTCACTCCAAGTATAAGTCTATTCTATTGTTAAGACCAAAGGTTTGTTCACGTATGAACAAATGACAAATTTTTTAAGACAATTTGTATTTTTCAAAGCTACAAACCTGAGGTCTTAACATTGTACTGCCTGCCTCTAGCCGCCCCTCTGTCTGCTAAGACATTCTGAGTTGGGAAAGACGACATGGTGGCGTGGATACGTGGTCCTTGACCACTCTTCACCTGATATATGCATGCATTGCCAGATCTCACAAAATTCCTTGCTTCCGTATGCGATTTAACCATATCCAGCTGGGCGGTAGAAATGATCCTATTGTTAAGACCTCAGGTTTGTAGCTATGAAAAATACAAATAGTCTTAGAGAATTTGTCATTTTTTGTGAACAGCCATAGGTTATGGAACCATAGGTATGTAATGTAATTACTTGGTAAGTATGAATAAAATCTAATTTTGTTATAAAAATTTCATGTTTGTAGAATTATGTATTCTTACAAAATGAAAGTTAATATTTTCCCTGCATTCTTTTTCTGCCATGTTATACACCATTCACTTTATATGTACTTTGCCATTATGTATGTACATTTCTGAGGAAGGGAAAGGAAATACTTTGCTCACAGTACTATTCCATTCGTTTTCCAGTGTCATTGTTAAGTGTAAAAACCTCTGACAAGTAGATTTATTTTTCTTATACCTTGCTGTCTCTTCATATGCATTTTTAGTAGTTTTGCGGTAATGGTCATGTGTTTTGTTCGATGTTTCAACCCTCAGTTGTTAGCAGCTTGTTCTTTGGTATCATTGCATTGGTAAATATTATGTTGGCTATGTACATTTTAGAGCAATATAACAATATGTGATGCATGAGACATTGATATTTACAAAGAAAAGGCCAAATTTGTAAGATGGTATGTACAAATTGTTGATATAGCAGTTGTGGCTGGTGTCAGAGTGGAAGTACTTCAGTAATATAAAGTTGAAGTATTAGGTAAAGAAGAAAGAAGTAAGATTTTGTTTAGATTACTGTACATTTGCTGTCAAGAAAAGAAAGTATCAAGGAAAGTTTAGAGGTGAAAGCTTAAAGCAAAGCTAGTACCCTTGATATAGCTAGGCAACATTAATAAATTCTAGGGTAGGTTACTAAATACTTGAGATTATTTCAGAAGCATGTTAAAGCAACATTTATGTGAAGAATGATAGAGGAAAACCATAAAAGAATAAAGATAAATCTTAGGCATGACATTGTGTAAGATACTTGAAACAAAAGTATAATGTAAACTAATGTTATGGAGAGGAATTAAAAGTAGAAAGAGGTAACTCAAAATGTATTAGGTAGAGAAGAATGATATATGTATTAAACTTTTTAGATAACAGACCATGTCAGGATTTTATGATTCAGTTTTAAAGGATAAAATATCAGTGAAAATAGGTTAATAAGAAACTTGAACAAAAATGAGCAAGTCAAGATTAGAGTGCATTAGAAAGATCTGTTTACAGATAAAGTGGGGAGTTCAGGGGCTGGAGATCACAAAAATTAACCCATATGGATGGATACCCTCATATGAGTAACAATAACAGGTTTTGAATGGTGGATGGATTACCTCCTGGTGAGTATCAATATTACGCACCATCAATTTTGAGAAATCAAGTGAAAAAGAGGTTCCATTATTCAATAGGCTATAAATTTCACGGCTTCCCCTTGGTGTGAAGGGGAATCAGTCGCCACTGGTGGAAGAATACACAACAACGGGACCCGTGACGTCGTCAACGGGGCTGACGCCACAGGTTTCCTCCGACTCGAAGAAGCGGCAGCAGTCACGAGCAGAGCAATACAAGATGGCTGACCTCGGCTACCCATGAAGACGAGGCCGGGAGGAAGGAGGTAGCGAGCCTCCATAAAGTGCGGTAGCAACCCCTCCAAGGACGGGTGACCCCCTAGCCTGAGCGTCTTCCAAATCGCCGCCATCTTGGACGCCTCCAACTCTGGAATAAATGAGAATGATGAAGAAACCTCCCGTTTCCTGGGAATCAAATTAACTCCTGAAGAAGAAGGGCCGACATTACAAACATCAGCCTGGTGGCTGCCTGATACTTCCAGCGACGAATCAGTGGAAGAGAAGGAAGGAGACACAGGAACACTACTTTCGGGGGTGAATACTGCAGGCGATGAAGCATCGGGAAGAGGCGCAAAACCTTCCCATGAAGGAAGAGTCGAAACCCTCATGCTCTCTCTTGCTATAAAACTACTTCCACTGCTCTTTAGGCCATGCCTGGCATTCTGTGCAAGGATTCGTTATAGTACAAAAATTAGAATGGCACCTGCTACATGTGATGTGGGGATCAATTGCTGCCGAAGCCAAAAAATGAGAACACAGAAAACCTGGAATTCTGGGGCACACACGTTGACAAGGCTGAGAAGGAGCAGAAGAAGCCATAATCATCACACACAACCCACACACACACACACACGACCACACACACACACACCAACACACACATACACACACACACACACACACACACACACACACACACACACACACACACAGGAGAAACGGGCAATGAGCCGGGTAAAGGCCAAGAAAGGTTAACCACGACTCTCGTCCAGGCGGTTAAAGAAAAGACTGCCGCGTTGGCGTAGATGAATGGTCTTTGACCATTCTTCACCCGATCTATGCATGCGTTGCCAGTTGTAACAAGATTCCTTGGTTTCATCTCTTTTTTAACCGGATCCAGCAAGGTGCTAGAAATTATCCTATTGTTAAGACATCAGGTTTGTAGCTATGAAAAATCCAAATTGTCTTAGAAAATTTGTCATTTTAGACCATCTTAGATCACTAATTCTAGGCATCTCATGACTCAGTTGTGTACTTGATTTTAAAGGGGCATGTAGTGTCTCTAGCTCTCACATGCTGTCTTTATATTTGTTCATAAAAATACCTATGGGTTGCTGTTGGTTTTAGTTCTTATCTTTTATGGTAGTACGTCATTTATAATTGTAATTTTGAAAAGAAAAGTGCAAATGAATATTAGAAAAAACATGTGTAATCCAAAAAAGTTACTCCATCAATCTCGGTAAATTTACGTATTTTACAGCGAACATACTTAGAATTTGTTACTAATTTTAGTTCTTATCTTTTATGATATTGTTTGAACTGTAGTTATAGTTTTACAAAATAAAACAAAGTTAGTTATTAGAAAAACTTGCACATCGTGGTAAAACTTACGATTGGCTTGTAAAGGAGGCCCCACAAAGGGTTGTAAATACTATAGTAATTTTCAGCTTCTCATGGAAGGTAGGGAGAACTTTTTAGATTTTATTTTCTTACACTTTGTGCATTTGCAAGTCCTCGTTCCATTGATGTGTTTTTTCTTGAATTGGCCTGCCTCAAAGTTTGCCCATTCTGGGGTGCTGCATGTTGATTTTTTATGCCGGCTCTTAATGGCTAATGGACAGATACCCTCATATGAGTCAAAATAATAGGTTTTGAGTGGTGGAAAGATTACCTCATGGTGAGTAGCAATATTTTGCACCATCAATTTGGAGAAATCGGGCAGGGTAGAGGTTCCATTACTTCGATAGCCCATAAATTTCTAATGGCAACTTTTAGACTAGCTTAGCTTACCGATTCTAGGTGTCTCATGATTCACTTGTGTATACTTGACATCAAGGGGGCATGTAGTCTCTCTCTCTCTCTCTCTCTCTCTCTCTCTCTCTCTCTCTCTCTCTCTCTCTCTCTCTCTCTCTCTCTCTCTCTCTCTCTCTCATAGTATTTGCTCATAAATATACCCAGGTGTTGTTGGTTTTAGTTCTTTTCTTTTATGTCAGTTGCAATTGTAATTTTGCAAAGAAATATTAGAAAAAATATGTATAATCCAAAAAAGTTGCTGCACACTGATCTCAGGAAATTTACGTAAATATTTTACAACAAATATGTATACTCAGACTTTGTTACTGATTTTAGTTCTTATCTGTTGTGATATTGTGTGAGACGTTGTTATAATTTTGCAAAATAAAATAAAGTTAGTTATTAGCAAAACATGTATAACTTGGTAAAATTTATGATTGTCTTGTAACAGCGTCTCCAAAAGGGTTGTAAATAGTCATTTTGAATTTCTCGTTGAAGGTAGGGAGAATTATTTTGAATTATTATCTTACACCATGTGCATTTGCATATCTTCTTCTTTCCATTGATATATTTTTTTTAATTGGTCAACCTCAAAGTTTGGTGTGGTCTGGGATGCTGCATAGTTTTTTTTAAGCGTAGTTTTTTTAAGGTTAAGATGTATGGTGAGAAAGGAGAAGAGCTGTCAGTCAGTGTAGTAGTAAATATGGAAGTACTAGGACAAAAGCCAGTAGTAAGATCAGAAATTCATGAAGAAAGGGCATTAATATAAACAGACCCCACAGAAATTCAATTGGATAGTGCACAAAATAGAATGTGGAGAGAACCCATCACAAATTGAATCCTTTAAAAAGAAAACCAGATATAAAGATAATGATAAGTACCACATAGTGCTAACAACAGTACAAGTGTTTTGGTGTATGTTTATACAGTAGAGTATATTTAGACTTTAAAAGGGCTTTGAGAAAATTTGTGTATTACTTCCTTTTGGATATTCTGACAGTCAGCAATTGTGATCTAGTTCTCATGTAATTGTCTGCAGGTGAGGTTAGATAATTCAGAATTCCTTGCATACCACTCTGTACCGTCTGTTGTTACTCCTCACCTAGCCAATAGCATATTAGTGCAGATAAGTGTTCAAGTGAAAATATACAAAACATGTTAATTCAAAAATATTGAAATTTCCCAGAAATTATTTTGGAATTTATAATTTTTCTAATATTTCAGTTTTTAACAAACATATTTAATAAGTGCATTGTTATGGTCTATATATTTATACCATTTCTGTAATCACTATAAGAAGTTCAGTTTTTACTTCTATGTATGTTATCAAGTATAAGATTGAATAGTAAAATGGTTTGAATACATTACTGAAATATTAAATACGTACTTGATTTCTCAGGACAGAGGATTGCAAAATCATTTAAACCAAACATTAAGTGCATCAGTAAAGAAGACAGTAAATCAGTCTCCTGATAGATTTATTCAAGGTAAATGTATAAAATTAACATTTTTCTTGTTTCCTATCTATCATTTTATGTGACAGTGAGGGGATTTTTGAGTACAGGAATGAACCTTTTAAGTTTATTCTGAATTCCAAAGTACCATTCTTGAATGATACTTGTTCTGTGTTTTATATCAAGGCCCGCAGATGTATGATGGTCTTTCAGTCACTGAATTACAGGTGAACAAATAGTTGTTGCTTGTTTTTGTAATGTTATTTTATAAGAGTTGGTTTCATTAGGTTGAAAAATAATCAGAATTTCATTTTGTACATATTAAAGCTAATTATATTGACTGAGTATTATACTTCAAATAAGGTGTATTTATTCAGGTTTTTGCCTGGAGTTCTTGACTAACAACTCATAGCACTAACTGAATATCAATGTTATTTATGGTACAGGCGGCCCGCGGTTAACGGCGCAATCGCTTAGCTGCGAATCGGTTTTACGGCTGTCGTCAAAAATATTCATTAGAATAATAAGGCATTTTAAGGTATTTTTATGACACAATTTTCGGTTAATAGCACCGCTAATGCCGTTGCCTAACGAGTTCATACATTTGTAGAAATGCTGTTCAGACCATAAAGGTTATGGAAATGATATTAACAAATTTTATGGAGAGTTATTACATAGGTATTAGGGTAAAATATATGCCTCTTGACACTTTTCTATGCCGAAAATATCGAGTTACATAAGTGCAAATTTAGCTATGGATGTGTCGATTTATAAATGCTCATGCTTTCATGTTTATAATGTGTATGAAAACGTATTACGTATAGGCTATTTTTATTTCTGCACAGAAATATGATACAAAGGCTGCTTTTGAAACTGCCCTTCACATTATCAAATACGATGGTTTTTCATGTTCTTTCTTGTGAGCCGCCGCCTGCCGCTCTTCTGAAAATATTGAGTTAAAAAAGTGCAAATTTAGCAATTGGTGTGTCGATTTTATAAATGTTCATGCTTTTATGTTTAAAATGTGTATGGAAATATATTACGTATAGGGTATTTTTATTTTCTGCATGATACAAATTAAGGCAGCTTTTGAAACTGCCCTTCACGTTATCAAATACAATGTTTTTTCATGTTCGTTCTTGTAAGCCGCTGCCTGCCGCTCTTCCGAAAATATAGTTAATAAAGAGTGCAGATTTAGCGATCAATGTGTCAATTTTATAAATGTTCATGCTTTTATGTTTAAAATGTTTATGAAAATATATTACATATAGGGTATTTTTATTTTTGTACATAAATATGATACAAATTAAGGCAGCTTTTGTAACTACCCTCCATGTTGTCAGAGGATGTTTTTTCATGTTCGTTGTTGTCCGCCACTGTTCCGAAAAATGCATGGTGTTATTTTATTAATTATGCATCTTTTCCATAAATCCTTTAAAAAGTTATACATTACTTCACTGTATCCAAGAATATTGTATGTATTCTTACATTGTATTGTATTATAAAATACTATGGCAAATCCAAGCCATTATTCCGCGGAGCGGCCAATGTTTTGGTTTTAAATCAGCTGATGGCGAATACGAGTTTGTTTCGCCATATTTAACACAATTCTGAGCAAATTTTATTGCTTCTTGTTAGCATAAACGAATATCTAGATATACTTGACTTATATGAGACAAGGTTATTTTTCTTTATACATGTTTTTAGGTGGAAATATGAATTGAATAGGTCTCGTTGTGATTGTGAACAAATTTTTATTTTCGTTAACAGATTACGTTGGCGGCATGTTTATTGCATATAAAAATGATGTGATTTCGTTCGCAATTTTCCTTTATATCATCGTAATATGAACTTTACGTTGTTTATCTTATATTGGCGTGAAACCAACAGTAAAATGGGTTCTTTCAAGCACAGTAGTTTTGATTAAAATGATTTTATCTCAATTTTATCTACGGTTGTGTTTGATGGCACACATTTACTGGAGTTTTATCCTTGTTGCCGATGCACGATAATAGTCATTAGCAGCTTGAACAATTTTCTCGGATTCAGTTATAACTAGGTTTAAATTTAACAGTATATTTCCCAATTGATCTTTGATCTATATTGATTTTTATAACAACTACGGTAATAGTGTACTATAGTACGATGATTGAAATACAAGCCAAACGGATGTTATCCAATTTGGCTGTACTTAGAAAAAAAAAAAAATGGTTTCTCGTTCGGTTGTTCATGGCTGTACATGTTTACACAACGATTATACGTTAAAACCATACTTTCATCATTCTCTTTTGCTGTTTTTGAACTTATGTAACTAGAAGATGGGATAAAGTTAGGCTATTGTAATTTGGTCTCTCATAAAATCGGATTATCGTAACACGAATTATCGTAACTTGAACACTATAGCTACCTGTACACTGTATAAACCTTATTATATCTTGACATACTCTAGACACACAAAGGATTAAAGCTAGGCTTTTTTCACTTTACAGTATTTATAATACTATAATGTACTGTACAATACTACTGTACAGTAAATTCTATAGTACTATACTGCATAAATATAATTTTACTTATTGCGCCATTGCGGGATTACGGCGCTGTTTGACTGATCTAGAATTTCGAAAGGTGTGCGGCGGCCGTAGGCTTTAAAATCATTTAGCGATGGCAGCCAGGAACGGAACCCCTGCTGCTAACCGACGGGTGCCTGTATATGCATATGCCTCCATCTTGACCCACCAACCAGACATGACCTGACACCCATTTGTTGATTATAGTAGACATTTACCCAGTCCCCCATGCCTTTTTAGCATTTGTTTTCCAAAGAATAGTTTTGCCTTTCTTGTTTCTTGTGCCTACACTGTAGGCATTGTTAAAGGTTCTTTGCAACTTCCAGTGCCCCTCAGCTGCCTTTCTTCATACCTGTTACATTTCATCCATTCCCTATGCTCATTTCCCTCACTTTTTGGAATGCTTAAGTTTGGCATGCCCCTATTTCTAATGACTCCTAATTACTCCCTGTGTGTTGTAATAGCTAGTGTTGGTTTTCTGCAGTAATTTTTCCATTTTAGTATGTATTATGTTTTGTGCTCTATCCTGGTACTGGTGCCTGTTGGTCTGTATCTGCATGTTTGATAATTACAGCACAGTTTTTCCTTGTTCCTTCAAGCAAAGTTATATCTGGTGTGAATTGTGGTGATCCATCAGCTTCATTAATTCCCTGTATGTTTTTCAGTTTTTTTCACTAATTTTCTTTTTTTTATTGGACTGAATGACTGTCATAATTTATGCTACTATCTTGACCACTTTGTCATAAGTTATGCTAGTATCTTGCTCACTTTCCATGAAACATTCCACCCAAATTCTTCTCCAGAAAATCCTCACATAATTTTTTCATATAGATAAATTCCAATTAATCAGGTTGTAAACATATTTTTAGTGAATATACCCTTTGTTTGATATGTAGCTGATTATACTGTACAGTAAAATATCAAAGAGTAGAAGCAAAGTAAAATATTGGAAAACACTATTCTTGATGAAATAATGTACATTGCACGTATGTGCATTAAAGTACTATGTGACTTTATTTGCTCAAATTGTACTTTTGCAAATTCAATTAAATTTTGCTATGATTACATAAGGGTTAATACTCTTGTATTATGATCCCAAGCATAGTTGATATGTCTAGTACCTTTTTCTTATAGTACATATCTGACCACCTCGTGCTCATTGAGCCCCCATAGGATAGTACTGTACTGTAGGTAGCACTGTGGCTCCCAGCTGTATTTCTGTTCATATTTTACATTACCCAGCCAGCTATCAAATTACTCTTTGGATTCACTTTTCACCCTTCATTTAAGAACAAATCATTTTGTGCCAGCTTTATTGGAGTAGAATTGTAGTTTATGATCTGATGGAAATGCTTCACAATAGAACGGTAATAGTGTAATTATAATAATGAACTAATTCAGCATTTATTCACAGGTTTAATTTACCAGCAACATCATTCTTTTATGCTTATGGTGAGCTTGGCTGGAATAAGGTTTCTTGCAAAAACTGATGTCGGCAATTTTTATGTCATTAGTTTTATCAAAGGCTCTTACGAAGCAGTTATCAAGCTGTAGGATCCCTACTGCTGCAGACCAAAATTCAAACCTGCAGTGGTGTCACTATCGCTAGTGTAGGTGACAGGTAACCTCCCACTTCTGATTGACAGGTGTAACAACACCACACCTCTCAACTCTACTTCTGTCAGCTTCCAGGTAACATCGATGGTTTTTCCAGACTTTCTTTGTCATCTTTTGGATGTTTTTTTTTCACTTTCCTGTGATTCTGTGATATACTAATTTCATTGGGGCTTTGATTTCATTTAACTTAGCTATTTTGATTAGATTTTGCTGCCATTATTCTCAAATTGTCAGATTTTAGTTCATCTGGGGCTAGGTTTTGTGCTGATGGGTGTAAAACTAGACTAGTCAAGGAGATGTATGACTCACATTTGATGTACTAAATGTTGAGTTCAGGAATGTAACAGAAATTAACATGTTCTGATTGTCAGGAATGGGATGAGGAGAAATGGAAATTTTCCATTTCTTATACAGGTAAAGTTTTTAAAGATAAGAAGAGGAAGGTGGCTCCTAGAGCTGAGGGTAAGGCTACTTTAGCTCCTTTGCCATCTCCTGTGATGGCGGAGGCCTGTACTCCTCTTTCTTCTCCTGCTTCTAGGAGTTTTTCTCCCATATTAAGTCCTCCAACTTCTTTACTTCTTACTCCTATGCCAGCTTCCCATGTTGCTTTAACTGATACCATTGCCAGCCTCAAATCAAGGTTCTAGAGGAAGTTTGAATTTCTAGCTAACACTATGATGGAGTTAGGTTCTTCTATGAGATCTTTTATTGAGAAATCTGAGAGTGAAGTGAAAGTGCTTAGTGCTGGTGCTGTGCAATCTATGGGGGTGGCTGTCCGTCCCACAGTTTCTCTTAGACGAAGGTCACTGTCCCGCTCTCCCGCCTCTGGGAAGAGACATACCGGAGGCCCAAGGGAGACTGGTGGGGCTTGCCCATGGGCATTCGCTTCCATAGTCATTCCTGAGGTGTCGACTCGGTTTCGACTGAATGCGCTGGAAAGGTGTATTGTTCAGCGCGCAGTTGTTGTTAGACTCCAGCGGGTCTTCATCTCTTGTTCACATCGATGGTGTGGTTCTTTGTCCTCCCGTTTTCCTGTTGACACTGAGTCGTCTCCACCTGCCAAGAGATCGCAAGAGGGGGATTCCAGTCCTCCCCTGTCTTGCAGTCGCATTTTTCTGACTTCCAGCAGTCGCCCTTCAACTCGCAACTCAGCAGCTTCGACTGAGAAGCAGCAGGTATTGGTGCTGACTAAGTGGTCTGTACATACTCAGTCGATGTGACAGATTCCAACTCCCTGATTGGAACCTTCATCTTCTCGTTCGAAGTCATCATCTTTGACTCGTCGTAAGACTGCTTCTCCTGTCCGTTCTACTCAGTCACAGCACGAGGATCGAGCCTTGGCCCCCTTCACCAGCATTTCAATGGCTTCCTCTTTCTTCATTTCAGGGGAAGACACCGTCTACCAAGGAGGAACCCACTCTGTTGCTTGTGATGTCAGAGGAGGAAAAGCAAGAACAGGACACAGCTTCCATACTTCTTCGCTCCTTTCCTCCTAGTTCTCCAGCTTAGATTTTCTTGATGAAGAAGAAACCCTACAAAGCCCTTCTTCCCAGGTTAGTCCTTTCCTCTGTGACTAAGAAAGCCCTTCATTATGTCGATGAATGGCTTTCGAGTAGGAGGGAACGAGGCAAAGCATCTTTTGCCTTTCCACCTTCAAAGCTCATCAAGAAACGTTAGCACTTCTATGATACCATGGAAGCTCCATCTTTTGGAGTGTCTGCCTCCTCCCATGGGGTACTCTAAAAGTTTTGGAGATTTTCAGGTTTTTAGATTGGTAGGTTGGTGTCTTGGCTAGGAAGATGGAGGACTGTCCTTCACTTCCTTAAGTTCTTCAAGAGGATTGGTTAGGAGTACTTTCTTGTGCAGACAAGTCAGTAAGGGATGGTGTGGATGAGCTTGCTTCTCTGTTTGCCATGGGAATTTTGAAAAAGCACAAACTTGGGTGTTTATTTATGACAAAAGGAGTAATGGCAACACAGAAGTCAGCACTTTTGTTCTTCCCTCGTGACAAGTCCCACCTGTTTCCTCAAGATGCAGTTAAGGACATCCCCTCAGTTGTTCAGAAGTTGACTACGGACTTGCTGGCACAGTCGACTAAGTGCTCAAAGACATCGACTTTGGTTTCTGCTGTTACTAAAACTTTTTCTCCATTGCAGCAGCAGCCCTTTCGTGGAGGGAAAGTCTTGCCCATTTGCCAGACCTTGCTCCAACCTTGGCCCGTCTTCAGCGTTTGCTATGAAACCCACAGCTAAGCCTGCTTCCAAGTGAAAGATCGATCTTTCATACACCCATAGATGCCAGCCAGGCTACATCTTTCAGGGAGGAATGGAGGAAGAGAGTTGCAAAAGCCTGAGTTGTACAGGTACTTCATGTGGGCTTCTCCATTCCTTTTAGGGAAAGATTTCCCCTTTCCAAAGTCCCCATCAAGTTAACCCTTAAACGCCAAGCTGGTATTTCTGAAAGTGTCTCCTGTATGCCGGCGGCATTTGCGAGTGAGCGCCGAAGTGGAAAAAAAGTTTTTTTCAAAAAATCACAGCTAGCTTAATTTTCAAGATTAAGAGTTCATTTTTGGCTCCTTTTTTGTCATTGCCTGAAGTTTAGTATGCAACTATCAGAAATGGAAAAATATATCATTATCATATATAAATATTCGAGTATATGACAGCGCAAAAAAAAAATTCATATATAATTGTATACAAATCACGCTGTGAGCAAAAAACGGTTAAAGCTAATGACTTAATTATTTTTTCGTTGTATTGTACACTAAATTGCGATGATTTTGGTAGATAACAAATTGTAAAACGATCAAAGCAACACAGAGAAAATATTATCACAATATGATGTATGAATTCGTAACGTGTGGATGTAAAAAAAAAACTTTTCAAAAATTCACCATAAATTGAAATATTGTGCTAGAGAATTCCCATTAGTGGCAAAATGAAGATAATTGATTGAATATTACTAGACTGTAAGTGGTGTAGCTTACAATTGCAGTTTTCGACCATTTCGGTCGAATTTTTTCTATTTATCATTATTTATATGAAAATATTTCAAAACTGGTAAAAGTTACAACCATGGGTTGATTTTTGTTGGATTCTACATGAAATTGCATGCATTTTCATATATAAAACTTTATGTAACAACTAATTTAAAATGGTGCAAATATTACGACAATCGGACAAAAAAATTTATGATTTTTTCGGAAGAGTTACCACACGGACGTAAGGAAAAAGTTTTTTTCATAAATTCACCATCAATCGAAATATTGTGCTAGAGACTTCAAATTTGTTGCAAAATGAAGGTAAATGATGGAATATTACTAGAATGTAATAGTTTTGGCTTACAATTGCGATTTTTTACCATTTCGGTCGCGTCAATGTTGACCGAAGGTTGAAATTTTGGCACATCGTTATTTATATGAAAATATTTCTAAACTGATAAAAGCTACAACCATGGGTTGTTTTTTTTGTTGTATTCTACATGAAATTGCACACATTTTCATATATAAAACTTTATGTAACGGCTAATTTAAAATGGTGCAAACATTACGACAATCGGATGAAAAAATGTCTTATTTATTCGGAAGAGTTACCGCGCGGACATAAGGAAAATGTTTTTTTTTTTTTTTTTCATAAATTCACCATAAATCGAAATATTGTGCTAGTGACTTCCAGTTTGTTGCAAAATAAAGGTAAATGGTTTAATATTACTAGAATGTAAGAGTTTTAGCTTACAATTGCGTTTTTCAACCGTTTCGGTAGAGTTAAAGTTGACTGAAGGTTAAAATTTGGCACTTATCGTTATTTATGTGAAAATATTTCAAAACTGATAAAAGCTACAACCATGGGTTATTTGTTGTTGTATTCTACATGAAATTGCACAGATTTTCATATATAAAACTTTATGTAACGGCTAATATAAAACTGTGCAAACATTACGACAATCGCAGGAAAAAATTTAATTTTTTCGGAAGTTACTGCGCGGACGTAAGGAAAAAGTTTTTTTTTTCTAAAATTCACCATAAATCAAAATATTGTGCTAGAGTCTTCCAATTTGCTGCAAAATGAAGGTAAATATTTGAGTATTACTAGACTGTAAGAGTTTTAGCTTACAATTGCGATTTTCAACCATTTCGATCGAGTCAAAGTTGACCGAAGGTTGAAATTTTGGCACTTGTCGTTATTTATATGAAAATATTTCAAAACTGATCAAAGCTACAACCATTGGTTGTTTATTGTTGTATTCATCATGAAATTGCACACATTTCCATATATAAAACTTTTTGAAACGGCTAATTTAAAATGGTGCAAACATTACGATAATCGGACGAAAAAATTTATGATTTTTTTGGAAGTTACCGCACGGACGTAAGGGAAAAGTTTTTTTCATAAATTCACCATAAGTCAAAATATTGTCCTAGAGACTTCCAATTTGTTGCAAAATGAAGGTAAATGATTGAATATTACTAGAATATAAGAGTTTTAGCTTCAAATTGCATTTTCGACCATTTTGGTAGAGTCAAAGTTGACCGAAGGTTGAAATTTTGTCACATCGTTATCTATATGAAAATATTTCAAAACTGATAAAAGCTAAAACCAGAGTTTTTTTTAGTTGTATTCTATATGAAGTTGCGCACATTTTCATATATAATACTCTTATGTAACGGCTAATATAAAATGGTGCAAAAATTATGTGAAAGTGACAAAATAATTTCTGAGATGTGTCGCTGGTGCTTTTTAGTGCGAGAAGAAAGAATTTGCACTTGCACGCCTGGGTAATGATTGTAAACAAAACAACAGCTTGATCTGTTAGCTCCCAGCATCCACCAAGGCGCGTGATTCAAAAGTTTTTGCCAAGTAGGCCTATAACTATTTTTCCGTGAATTAAAAAAAAAACTTTCGTCGACGTACCATACATTGGTTTGGCACCTGACAGACAATTTTCGTCGATGTTTAATTTGTCCAATCGGCGTTAAAGGGTTAACTGGATATTCCGTCTGCTCGGAGAGGTTTTCGGCACTCAAGGAGGAAGTAGAGGCCCTCATTCTCAAAGAAGCAATAGAGGAGGTCATCAACAGGCTGTTTGTAGTCCCCAAAGCATAGGGGCCTGGAGGCCTGTCCTAGATGTCAGCACCCTGAAATTCTATGTTTTGAAAACAAAATTCAAAATGGAAACAACTAGCTCTGTACTAGCTTTGCTTCACTAGGGGGACTGGATGGTATCCCTGGACATGGAAAAAATATACTTTCATGTTCCAATCCATCAAGACTGCAGGAAGTACTTGCGGTTAATTTTTCAGAAAAAAGTTTTCAGTTTCAGTTGCTGTGCTTTGGCCTGTCAATAGCACAGGTTTTCACCAGGGTTCTAACCCCTTTGGGACAATGGCTGCATTTGATGGGAATAAATGCTTCTCATTACCTGGACAACTGGCTTCTCTGCACCACTTCTGGAAGCCAGTGTGCAAAGGACCTGAAGAGGACTCTGCATAACCCATTCGTTAGGCATAGTTATCAAGATGAAATCCCAATTGAAGTTGTCTCAGAGCATTCTCTATTTGGGGATGACTGTGGACACCCAGATTTTTCTGACTTTTCTGTCTTTAGATGCTGAATGTAACTTAATTTACAAAAGAAAGTTATGTCTATGAATTGCAGCTACTTTATTTATAAACATCGTAAATTAAATGAAGTACTACGTGTGTTTTTGTCAGTTTCAGGCAGTGCTTTTGCTACTCAAAACATTTTGCAGTCTTCTCATTGCTCGTAGTTCCTAGTTGTGCTCGACTTACGATGCTCATAATTCGTAGTTCCCAGTCATGCTGGACTTACGAGCCTTGTTGTTTACTAAAGGTCAATATTTTCTTGGTACATAATAGTATTTTATAATCAAATGAAAGAGTTTTGTGTTATCAGTAGTTCTCCAATTATCCTTAATGTTGGGATTCTTTCCAATTTTAACCCGTAATGGACAGATAGCTCTCAGGAGTAGTAATAACAGGTTTCGGGTGGTGGATGGATTGATCCTGTAGGAAAGCAACATAAGTGCCATCAATTTGGAAAGAATTGGGCGGGAAAGAGGTGCCAATACTTCTATAGCCCATAGATTCTCGAATGGGAACTTTTTCACTGGCTAAAATCAAGACTCAGCAGCTCATTCAAGCTTAGTAATGATTTTGACTTCGAGGGGGAATGTACTGCTTTTGTCTCATATGACGTCTTTTTATAAATTTGCTCGTAATTATACCAAAGAGCTGCTGTTGGTTTTAGTTCTTTTCTTTTATGATAGTATGTCAGTTGTATGTGTAATTTTGCTAATTTGGCAGGGAAAAGGGCAAAGAAATATTAGAAAAAACATGTACAAATAAAAAAAGTTACTGAATCTTCATTCTCAGTAAATTTACGTAAATATTTATTAATAAATATGCTAAGAATTTGTTTCTGATTTTATTTCTTGTCTGTTTTGATAATGTGTGAGCTGTAATTATAGTTTTACAAGATAAAATAATTATTCATTAGAAAAAATATGTAAGTGTAAAATTTAGGATTGTCTTGTAAAAGAGGCCCCACAAGGGGTTGTAAATACATTGGACCCCCTGTATTCGTGTTCTCTGGATTCGTGGACTCACACGTTCGTGGATTTCTCACGGGGACATTTCCTCACATTATTTGTGGAAAATTCGCCTATTTGCAGTATTTTTCTATGAGAAATATCCACAAATTCCTTTTTTTGTTATCAATTTCATAAAATCCCCTTTTTATGATAAAACTAATGAAAAAACCCGGTATGAAAATTTTTAGTGAGTTTTTCTTGTGTTTTAACTAACAAAACACAGGAGATGCCTTGGCGGCATTTTCTGTGTCAGCCACATGCAGAAAGGTTCCACGATTGGAGGCTATCAAGTATCTCTTCCGAGCGAGAGGCTTTTCTCAGAGAACAGCAGGGCATATGTCCAGCAGTCTCAGAAGGTGTTGTAAACGAGGTTTTTCTCGAAGATGAGAAATGTTTGTCCGTTTCTGCCATTAGAGGCTACAGTCCGGCCCTGAGTTTGGTGTTATGCCTTAGAGGTATCGACATCTTTTCATCCGGGGAACTTTCCCTGCTAGTTAATGGATTTGAGCAATCGAGTTCTCTTAGGGAGCTCAAGCCTTTGAAGTTGGATGTTTCCTTGGTTCTGGGAAGCTTCACTAAGGGTTCATATGAGCCTTTGCGTCGCTCATCTGACAGGAACTTGACGCTCAAGATGGTTTTCCTCCTGGCCTTGGCATCTTCGAAGAGAGTGGGAGAGCTACACGGTCTGAGTTATGATGTGAAGCACACCAGGGATTTGGGGTCGATGTCCTTCGAATTTGGCCCGGAATTCATGGCCAAGACCCAAAATCCCTTTGTGCACAATGATAGGTTCACATCCTTTTCCATTCCATCACTGAATGACTTTGTGGGTGGTGATATTCAAGAGCTTTTGTTGTGTCCTGTCCAGGCCCTGCATTCCTATCTTAAAAGGACACGGCACCTGAGGCCAGGCTGCCGCAGACATTTTGTTAGCACAGGACGTACAAAGAAAGAAGTGTCGAAGAATACTATCTCATTTTGGATACGGGAAGCCATCAGACAGGCATACTTGACTCTTGATGATTCCGCTGCCACGTCTGTGCAGTCTAGAGCGCATGGCTTTCAAAAAGAACTTGGCTATACATAAAGTGCTGAGCACAGGTACTTAGTTACACCAGTCCACATTCACATCTTTCTATCTTAAGGGTGTTGCCCACAGATCTGTGAACACATTTTCCCTGGGTCCTTTGGTGGCTGCCCAACAGATTTTGTAACTCATCATTGCCCTTAACCTGGGCACTTTTGTATCTTACCTAAGATGATTGTGTGAATGAAAAAATGAGTGAGTTGACTGATCTATTTCTTTCTCTTGTACCTTTCCTTCTTCCTTTGGGCGGATTAAGGCATAGACACGTCATTCGCTGGACTGGTCTGATACAGGTGAGTAAGGTAGTCATACTGATAGTGTGGTCACTTGGTATGCAAATAACCAACCATCTATTTAGTAGCATATGCTCCGCTCCTTGACAAGGGGGTGTTGGGAGTGATAACAAGCCCTGGTGTGTTGGTTTGTTATTGGACAGTCAAAGTTTCTCTTTGGTTCCCTATGCAATGATTATCCCATATATCATTGTATGTCGCTCAGTGTCTGGGTGGTGAGATATCAATGTATCTAGCTTCTCACAGGCTTCAGTCCCTCTCTGGAAGTTATTTCTTCTGGAGCTGGACTGGTGGGTAGACCCCCAGCCAAATTAGGATGTCTTGTACCTTCCTCCAAGTATAAGTCTATCCTATTGTTGAGACCGAAGGTTTGTTCACGTATGAACAAATGACAAATTTTTTAAGACAATTTGTATTTTTCATAGCTACAAACCTGAGGTCTTAACATTGTACTGCCCACCTCTAGCCGCTCCTCTGTCTGCTAAGACATCCTGAGTTGATAAAGACTGATGCAGTGGCGTGTGTGCGTGGTCCTTGACCACTCTTCACCTGATATACGCATGCATTGCCAGATCTCACAAAATTCCTTGCTTTCATCTGCGATTTAACCAGATCCGGCTAGGCACTAGAAATTATCCTATTGTTAAGACCTCAGGTTTTAGCTATGAAAAATACAAATTGTCTTAGAAAATTTGTCATATGTACATCCTGTGTCTAAAATTGCATCAAGATCTTCCCAAGACTCTTCCTCTATTTTACTAACTTCTCCTATATAAACTACTTCTGGCCCAGTTTCTTTTTTCTGCTTATTTTCTTGTTATTTTGTTTCTGTTTTCTTCCTATTTTTAAAATTCTGAGCACAGTCCCTAGCCCAATGACATTCCATTTGCATATTGCACAATGTTACTTTCACCTCTTTATTTGTAGGATTTCTTCTGCTCTTACCGCGATTCCATTTTCCCTGACATCTCTGGTTTTCCCTCTCTCTCCCCCAGAATTTGCAGTGTCTTCTGACCCCCACCATTCCTCTTCCTCTTTATTCTCTAATCCCTCAAATATTCTTTTCATTATTTGTGACATTGTTTTATATTCCAACTTTCCTTGACCAGAAGCTGCTAGTAAGATTAATTTATCTTTTAGATAAACTTCATCTAGTTTGAATAGGATTGTCTTTGAAACCTCTTTACCCTTAAGTTCATCTTGTTCTCTGGATTCATGGACTCACGGATCCACGGATTTCTCTCTGGACCATATCTACCCATTGTTTGCTGGAAATTTGCCTATTTGCAGTATTTTTCTATGATAAATATCCACAAATTCCTGGTTTTTGAAAATTAATTTCATTACAAAATGCACTTTTTGTGATAAAACTATGAAAAAAAACCAGGGATTAAGATTTGTTGTGAGTTTTTCTTGAGTTTTAACTAATAAAATGGGCCTTTTTAGCATTTTTATAGGGGTTACAGTTATTCGCAGGTTCTAACTATTGGGGGTCGGGGGGGGCTTGGTGGTTGGTACACATCTGCAAATACGGGGGGGGCACCACATTATATTCCTTCTGTTACTTCTAGAGCTTTCCCTTTTAAGCTCATTCTCATCTCTCTCCCCAGATATTTCACTTATCCACACACCACAAGCCAATCTTTGACTTGTCCTCTCCATCCTTTATACTTGTCCTTTATCCCGCTCATTTCGGATAATCCCTTCTCCATCTTATCTCCTTTTGTTCACTATTGATCTGTCCATCTTATATCAACCACACTACTACCAGTTTGAATATTTCCTAGCCTAAATTTTCCTAGATGTGACAATCTTGCAATCTACCCACCTGTTCACTTTCCAATGGTTCCAGTATACAGTGGACCCCCCGTATTTGTGTTCTGCAGATTTGCGGATTTCTCACAGGAACATTTCCCCGCATTATTCGCGGAAAATTTGCCTATTCACAGTATTTTTCCATGAGAAATACCCACAGATTCCTGGTTTTTTTAATCAATTTCATCATAAAATGCACTATTTGTGATAAAACTTAAAAAAACCAGGTTTAAAAATTTTTAGCGTTTTTTTCTTGAGTTTTAACTAACAAAATAGGAGGTTTTAAGCATTTTTATAGGGATTGCAACTATTCAAAGGGGGTGTCTGGTATGCATCACCTGTGAATACGGGAGGGACCACTGTAATCCAGCTTAAGACTTTGAACAACACCACAACATGACGTACAACCCATAAATTCTTATAAGACAGAGAGCTCTCTCCTACCATATCAAACGCCAGATCCATGCCTCCTCTTCTGCATGCTCTGTTTATATTTACATTTCCACCCCACGCCACCGCCATCGTCTTCTATGACGTCACATCTTATAACGTCACAACACAACTTGAATACGTCAAGACATTTTCTAAAATCAAACTCATATTTCCCATACACTGAACAACGCCTACATTTCACCAATACAGAAAATTAAAATAAAATAACACTGACTAAACTGATATATAATTAGTCTGCTCTTGCTCTGACAGGCTTCAGACTGCCAGATGCCTCGTCAGAGCAAAAGGCTTTTCACACAGAGCTATAGAAGCTATGGCACGATGCAGATGCACTTCTGACTGATTGTACCAGGCCAAGTGGAATGTCTTCCGATGATGGTGTAAACAAGTTAAAGTCTTCTTCTGAGACCTCTTTGAGTCAAATTGCAGATTTCCTTCTTTATCTGAGGTCCACAAGGAAGTTGTCTCTCTTAATAAGGGATAATGAGCAGTGAGGATCCTTCTCAACCTTTGTTTAAGAATGCTCTGTCTTTCTTTTTAAGGTAATTGATAATCGAGGCACATTCGCATGTGAAAGAAGAATTGCTTCTGCTTTTAAAAGTGAAACCACATGAAGTGAGAGCTGTCACCACCTCACTTGCTTTTTGCCATTATCGTTGTCTGCGATTCTACAATCTACTTATTGGATTTTGAACTCAGTGTTTGCGACTCAATACTTTAAGGAAATAGAGATGGTGTTTGATAACTGTAGTACTGTCGGTCCTTTATCCATTGCTGGTACGGTATTGGGAAAAGCAACAAGGAGTTTTCTTTCCCTCTATATTTTTGACTTGCATCAAGGTTGTTTGGTTCATTGGAAAGTCTGGGGTTACTTGGTACCTGAAGTGCCATCCAATTTTTTTTTTAGCATAGAGGGTTTTGGTTTTATAGTTGGAGTAGGCAACTGTTTAATGTTATTTGTTATTGAATCTTGTTTTTGCCCAGGGCAAGGGCATTGTTACGTTGTAAATTCCTTGATAAGTCATTGGTTAGGCCCATGACTTCAAGGAATATACTACTTTTGTAGAGGTGACCCATGGTCAGTCTACCATTCTCTCTGCTGAGTAAGCCGGACACCAACCAAAGGCAGTACTCACTTGCAGCAGCTCACTTACAAGGTACCACACATTAACCCTTTTGAACATTCTTTATTTTCAAGAGGTGTTATCTCATCCCTCCAGCTTTCAATGTAATCAGCTTGATAAGTGCTTGATAAGACCCTTGAATAAAAATGAATTATTATAATAAAGCCAAATTTTATTCAATACTTACCAAGCAGTTATCTAATTGGAGCCCTCCCTCCTCCCAACAGTTGGAGTTAGCGGCCAAAATACAAATTGAGAGGTGTGGTGATGTCATACCTGTCATCTGGAAGTAGGCGGTTACGTGTCATCTACACTAACAGTGGGTAGTAAGGCTTACTGTTGGCCATACTTGTACGTACATGTTTTGTCTGTCGTAATTTTAGTACATTTACCTACTTTCATTAATGATAAGTTAATGTTCAGAACCTCAGGGTATGTAACCTTCAGAACCAAAGTCTGTGCCCATGTTTTCTTTATTTCTCTTTGAATAGAATTTTTCCATTCAATTTCTTTGTTAAATTTGCTACTTTTATAGTTTAGTGTTATCATTATTTTAATTTTTAGGAAGTGCTATGGATAATGTCTAATTGGCTTTTGTTTTCTTCTTATCCTAGGAACAAGATTTCTTGTCGATAATTTTGACCACAATTACACTGGCAGAGCAAAAGGATATTTTCTAACAAATTTTCGTTACAAAAATTTCCAAGGACTGGGAAAAAATTTTAGGGATAACCTTTACTGTAGTCATATAACTGGTACGTATTTTTTCTGGTTTGTATCATTTCAATCGTTTTATAAATGTTTTCCACTTACGATGCTCTGTTGATGAAGTGAACTAGAGATCGTGACCACTCAGAACCAGGGTATAAAATGAAACTGTGTAATATTGGGAATTGTAAACTCAAAATTTGTGATTGTTGTGGAGAACAATTTTCCAGAAAATTTTTAAACAATTCTGAACATTCTAAGAGTGGTACATAAATTTTTCCTGTGTATGATTTACTGGGTTCTGCAAAATCTCAGATTATCTCACAGTTACTATGTGTGATGTGTTAGCAACTTGTGGGGCAGCCAGAAATTGTGCATCTTGGCTCTGCTTCTCTCTCTTGATAGCTGTCATCAAGTACATTTGCTTTAGATTTTCCCTTGTGCATTACACATTATGTGCTTACCTGAAAGCCTTTTCAACTCTGTGCTTCATTATCATTACTGTGTATAGTATTAAAGAAGTTTTTACTATTTGTGAAAGTGTAACGTTAATCTAGGTGCTGCCCCACATATTCTAGCACAGTGTATTAGTGGACCTGCAAGTTAAGATGATCTGATACCATCCAATAGTGGTGGTGTGTTCTCTCAGTGCTCTTCAACAACAGGTAGTTCTGCTGCAAATGCAGAATCTAGACAACTTGAGAGATCGGATGTCGGTGTAAATGTGCTCTGTATTTAATAGTGTAGTGTTCATTAGTATGTAGCTTTAATTAAGATATTTGATTATACTTTTATAAATTACAAAAGGAAAATGTGTAATGTTAAAATTAAGATAATTTTAATTTGTTACAGTAAACCCATTAGCAGTCAATTTGTCAAAAGTATGTGCAGTAATAATTACATAAATAATTCTTTATATTTGAATATCTAATTAATATATTAATTAAAATAATATAGTCATACAGTACAAATAATAATTTACAATTATTATTTATACTGTATATGTAAGAGAGCAGGAAAATTACATTTTTTTATAAAAAAAATGACTAAGACAAACTAACTTGCCATGAAAATTATATTTATCTATAGTACAAGGTTTATTTTAAAACTCAAGTATAGGCGGCCCGCGGTTAACGGCGCAATCACTCAACGGCGAATCGGTTTTACGGCGGTCGTCAAAAATATTCATAAAAAAAAATAAGGCATTTTAAAGGTATATTTACGGCACAAATTTCAGTTAACAGCGCCGCTAGCGCCGTTGTCTAACGAGTTCATACATATGTAGAAATGCCGTTCAGACCATAAAGGTTATGCAAATTATATTAACAAATTTTATGGAGAGTTATTACGTAGGTATTAGGGTAAAATATATGCCTCTGACGCTGTTCTATGCCGAAAATATCGAGTTACATAAGTGCAAATTTAGCTATGGATGTGTCGATTCATAATTGTTCATGCTTTTGTTTAAAATGTGTGTGAAAATGTATTATGTGAAAGGCATTTTTATTTTTGTACAGAAATATGATACAAAGGCAGCTTTTGAAACTGCCCTTCACGATACCGAATACGATGTTTTTTCATGTTCTTTCTTGTAAGCCGCCGCCTGCCGCTCTTCCGAAAATATCGATTTAAAAAAAGTGCAAATTAGCGATCGATGTCGATTTTATAAATGTTTATGCTTATATGTTTAAAATGTGTATGAAAATGTATTACAAATAGGGTATTTTTATTTCTGTGCAGAAATATGATAAAAAGGCAGCTTTTGAAACTCCCCTTCAAGTTATCGACTACGATGTGTTTTTCAAGTTCGTTCTTGTATGCCGCGCTTGAAAAACACATCGTAGTCGATAACTTGAAGGGGAGTTTCAAAAGCTGCCTTTTTATCATATTTCTGCACAGAAATAAAAATACCCTATTCGTAATACATTTTCATACACATTTTAAACATAAAAGCATAAACATTTATAAAATCGACACATCAATCGCTAATTTGCACTTTTTTTGCCGCCGTCTACCGCTCTTCCAAAAATATCGAGTTGTTGTTGTTGAAAAAAAAAAAAAAAAGTGCAAATTTAGCCATCGATGTGTCGATTTTTCAAATGTTTATGCTTTTATGTTTAAAATGTGTATGAAAATATATTGCGTAAAGGTATTTTCATTTTTGTACAGAAATAAGATACAAATTAAGGCAGCCTTTGTAACTACGCTCCACGTTGTCAGGGGATGGTTTTTCATGTTCGTTCTTGTCCGCCAGTTCCGAAAAATGCATTGTGTTATTTTATTAATTATGCATCTTTTCCTCTTTTCCATAAATCCTTTAAAAAGTTATACATTATTTCACTGTATCCAAGAATATTGTATGTATTCTCATATTATTGTATTTTAAAATACTACGGCAAACTTAAGCCCGTATTCCGCGGAGCGGCCAATGTTGTGGTTTGAAATCAGCTGATGAATACGAGTCTGTTTCACCATAACGCAATTCTGAGCGAATGCTCTTGCTTCTAGTTAGCATAAACGAATATCTAGATACTTGACTTACATGAGACAGTTATTTTTCCTTATACAGCGTGTTTTTAGGTGGAAATATTTATTGAATATGTCTCGTTGTGAATGTGAACTACTATTTTTTTCGTTAACAGATTACGTTGGCGGCATGTTTATTGCGTAAAAAATTATGTGATTCCGTTCGCAATACGTAATCCTTTATATCATCGTAATACGAACTTTACGTTATTTATCTTATATCGGCGTGAAACCAACAGTAAAATGTGTTCTTTCAAGCACAGTAGTTTTGATTAAAATGATTTTATCCCAATTTTATCTACAGTTGTGTGTGACGGCAGACGTTTACTGCAGTTTTATCCTTGTTGCCGATGTACGATAATAGTCATTAGCAGCATGAACAGTTTTCTCAGCTTCAGTCATAATTAGGTTTAAATTTAACGGTATATTTCCCGATTGATCTTTAATCTATATTGATCTCTGATCTATAGCGAATAAAGTTATTACATTAAGATATCTCAGTTCTATTCTATACATAACGCCATTTATAACAAATACGGTAATGTTGCACTGTAGTACGATGATCGAAATACAAGCCAAACAGATGTGATCCAGTTCGGTTGTACTTAGAAAAAAAAAGTCGTTTTCTCGTTCGGTTGTTCATGGTTGTACACGTTCACGCAACGAGTATAACGTTAAAACCATACTTTCATCATTCTCTTTTGCTGTTATTGAACTTATGTAACTAGAAGATGGATAAAGTTAGGCCATTGTAATTTGATCTCTCATAAAATCGAACTATCGTAAGACTAATGATCGTAACCTGAACACTACAGCTACCTGTACACTGTATAAACTTTATTATATCTTTACATACTCTAGACACCCACATGTACTGTACAGTAAATTCTATAGTACTATACTGCATAAATATAATTTTACTTATTGCGCCGTTGTGGGATTACGGCCCCTTTGACTGGTCTAGAGTTTCGAAAGAAGGTGTGCGGCGGCCGTAGGCTTTAAAATCGCTCAGCGTCGAAAATCGCTTGGCGTCGGTGGCCAGGAACGGAACCCCTGCCGCTAACCGAGGGCCGCCTGTATAACGTTAATCATTTCACACTGGAAATTTATTTTTATTTCATTAACAAATAATTTAGTTACCATATATTTCTGTGTATGTATAAGACAGCCTTTAGACAAGATGAGCTAAAAAATCATGGCAAATTTTCAGTATTCATCTCATATCTGTTGTATAGGACGACTTATAAATTACGAAACCCAATTGTTTTTCAAGAAAAGTTATTATTTGCAAAGATTAAACAGTATAACTATACAGGCGGCCCACGGTTAGCGGTGCAATCACTTAGCGTCAAATCGGTTTTATGGCTGTCGTCAAAAATATTAATTAAAAAATGAGGTATTTTAAGGTAATTTGACGGCACAATATTCAAATAACAGCGCCACAAGCGCCGTTATGTCTAACAAGTACATACGTTTGTAGAAATACTATTCAGACCATATGGGTTATGCAAATGATAATAAAAATTTATATTGAGAGTTATTACATAGGTATTTGCCGCTCTTCCGAAAATATCTAAAAATAAAAAAAGTTCAAATTTAGCAATCGATCTGTTGATTTATAAATGTTCATGCTTTTATGTTTAAAATGTGTATGAAAATGTATTATGTATGGGGTATTTTTATTTATGTACATGATTATGATACAAAGGCAGCTTTTGAAACTACCCTCCACGTTATCACAGAGAATGTGTTTTCATGTACATTCTTGTCCGCTGCTGCCTGCCGCTCTTCCGAAAATATAGTGTGCAAATTTAGCAATCGATGTGTTGATTTTATAATTAAAATATGTATGCAAAATGTATTGCATTGTATTTTTTGTTATTTTTGTACATAAATATGATACAGTGGCAGTACGCTTGTCCATTGTCTTTGTAACAGCCCTTCACATGATGAAGAGAATAGGTTGTTCAGTCACGCCTGAATAATAAAATTTTAATTTATATAATTGAATCATGTTATTATAACATTATATTAGCAATTGTTGCATAGATTTCAAAAGACAAAACTCGTGTATACATTTGTTTTTGCAACAATGCAATTTGTTTGGTTTTTCCATGGGATAGAAGTACAGAATATAACTGTGTATCTCGGTCGATTTTTTGCTTTGTTACACAAGCAAAAAATTGAGGTACAACCATACGAACTCGAGATGCCACTGCTACATAGATGGTATAGTGACGAAAATTAAGATAGCACAGAAGAAAAAGTAAATATGTATCTTTTCCATAAATCTTGTAAAAAGTTATACTTTACTTCACTGTATCCAATAATATTGTATGTATTCTCATATTATTGTATTATAAAATACTACAGTAGATTTAACCCTTAAACGCCGACTGGACGTATTATACGTTGACTAAAATTCTCTGTCAGGTGCTAAGTGGACGTACGGTACGTCGACTACAAAAAGTTTTTTTAAACATTTGCGGAAAAATAGTTATAGGCCTAGTTTGTGAAAAATTTTAAATCACCTGCCTTGAGGGATGCCGGGAGTTCACGGATCACGCTGTTGTTTTGTTTAAAAGCGTTACCCAGGAGCGCATGCGCAAATTGCATTCTTCTCGCACTAGAAAGCATCAGCGACGCATCTCAGAAATTCTTTCATCACTTTGTTGTAATTTTTCCACCGTTTTATATTAGCCGTTACGTAGAGTTTTATATATGAAAATGTGCGCAATTTCATGAATACAACAAAAACAACCTATGGTTGTAGCTTTTATAAGTTTTGAAATATTTTCATATAAACTTTCGGTCAACTTTGACTCGACCGATATGATCGAAAAACACAATTGTAAGCTAAAACGCTTACATTCTAGTAATATTCAATCATTTACCTTAATTTTGAAACAAATTGGAAGTCTTTAGCACAATATTTTGATTTATGGTGAATTAAAAAAAAAAAAAAAATTTCCTTACGTCCGCGCGGTAACTCGGCCGAAAATCTCAGAAATTCTTTCGTCACTTTGTCGTAATTTTTGCACCGTTTTATATTATCCGTTACATAAAGTTTTATATATGAAAATGTGTGCAATTTCATGTAAAATACAACCAAAAACAACCCATGGTTGTAGCTTTTATCAGTTTTGAAATATTTTCATATAAATCATGATGTGCCAAAATTTCAACCTTTGGTAAATTTTGACTCTACTGAAATGGTCGAAAAACGCAATTGTAAACTAAAACTCTTACATTCTAGTAAAATTAAATCATTTACCTTCTTTTTGCAACAAATTGGAAGTCTCTAGCACAATATTTTGATTTATGGTGAGTTTTTGAAAAACTTTTTCCTTACCTCTGCATGCGGTAACTCTGCCGAAAATTTCAGAAATTCTTTTGTCACTTGTCGTAATGTTTGCGCCGTTTTATATTAGCTGTTACATAAAGTTTTATAGTATATGAAAATGTATGCAATTTCATGTAGAATACAACAAAAAATAACTCATGGTTGAAGCTTTTATCAGTTTTGAAATAGTATTTGCATATAAATCACGATGTGCCAAAATTTCAACCTTCGGTCAACTTTGACTAGACCGAAATGGTTGAAAAACACAATTGTAAGATAAAACTCTTACATTATAGTAACATTCAATCATTTACCTTCATTTTGCAATAAATTGGAAGTCTCTAGTGATTATATATTGTAATATAATTATTATTAGTATTTTATGCATTGTTGAAATATGGTGGGTGTCCTATATATGGACAGCATATGGTTGATTCTAGAAGGTGTCTGTTGATGTATTTAAGTTGTGATAGGAGTTTTTGGGTCGTAAGTCTTGTTGTGCTGTTGTTCTAAGGTGATTTCTGGAGTATACTGAAGTTGGAGAACACGTACAGGTGGGTAGATTATTCATTTTTGTAAATAAAAGGGGTTAGGCTAGGCTAAAATTCAAACTGGTAGCAGAGCGTGGTTAATCAAAGATGCCTGGATCCGACAGTGAACAAAGGGTGACTAGATTGAGAAGGGAAAGTCCTAGGTTTAGCGGGAGCGGGACACAATGAAGAAATTACATTTACAGTTTGGTCATGGAAGTGGAGATAAAATATGGAAGCTAACAGAGGAAGCATAATGGAGTAATGGGTTAATCGAAAAAGAAAAAGAGGAAATAAGAAAGTTACTTACGGAACTGATTGAAAATTGTGAGGTTTGTAAAAGATACAAAAGAAATCCCGCCAAACCATTAGTAGGAGTAAAACGTTGAATGGAGTTGTAGTGATGGATGTGGGAGAGATAGTAGAGAGAAAGTTCTTGGTAATAGTGGATATGGCAACGAGGTATTGTCAGTCCTGTTGGATAAAAGATAAGAAACCAGAAACTGTAATATAGACACTTTTTGAATGCTGGTTTGCTATATTTGGAGGGCGCAATTTTGAGTGCTGGTTTGCTATATTTGGAGCGCCTTCCAAAATATTGTCAGATAATGGGGGAGAATATCAAAATGAAAAAGTAAGGAGGATGGCAGAAAGATGGAATATTAAAATATTAGCCACAGCATCAGAATCTCCGTGGAGCAACAGATTATGTGAAAAGACCGTAGGCATGATCAAGGGAAGTGTAAGAATGATGATGGAGGAAGAGGAAGTAGATTGGTCCATAGCTTTGAAATGGGTAGTGAGTGCTAGGAACTGTTTAATGAATAATGGAGGTTTCTCTCCCAACCAATTAGTATTTGGAAAAAACCCTTCACTGCCTAACCTAATGGGAGAAGAAAGTTCAAGTCCTGCAAGCAGAGCAAGCAGAGAAAAAGGGATGGAAGAGGGTATGGTAAGGGACACACTGAATGCAATGCACAAGGCCAGAGAAGCATTTATAAAAAATGAGTCTTAATAAAATAATAGCGTTAAACAAAAACATCAGAGAACATAAATTTGAAGGAGCAGTGGTAGGAGATGAGGTATTCTATAAGAGGGAAAATGAAAATGAATGGAGAGGACCTGCTCAGGTAGTGGGAGTATTGGGGAAAACAATAATAGTCAAACATGGGGATTCTTCAAGAGAAGTAGCTAGGATACATGTGCCTAGGATTCAACGACGATCACCAGATACAGAAGAGATATCTGCTAGAATAGATAAATCCCATGGTGTGAAAGGTAGATCAGATGCCCCAAATGAGGGGAAAGTAGATTGGCAAGAAGGAGAGGAGATAATAGTAGGAATGCAGACACAGAAGAGACTATAGAAAGAGAGGTGATAGAGGAAACAGTGGAAGATACCGGGGAAAGTGGGTCATTAGAAGGCGAGTTAATGGAAGAGATACCAAAATTCATAAAGGAAAATAGAGTTAGAGCTATAAACAACGATACAGGACAAGTAGAAGAATGGACTACATTAGGTCATGCAGGAAAAAGATCAAGCCAAGCATGGGCTGATTAGTACAATGTACAAGACTCACAGTCAGGTGACCAAGGGTTGGTTAACTTGAGGGATTATAGTCAGGTAGAAAAAATTGAAGATGAAGAGGAGGTGTTGCTGGGATTTGAAAATAGAAGCATAATGGAAGCTAAAGAAAAAGAATTTCGAAGTTGGAGAGATAACCAGGTATATGAGGAAGTAAATGATGTTGGACAAAAAGCTATAGCTACAAGATGGATAGTAACTGAAAAGATAAAAGGGGGGGAAAGGATATGTAAAGCAAGATTGGTAGCTAGAGGGTTTGAAGAAGAGATGGCAGAGTGGGAAAAGGATGCTCCCACATGCAATGCTGAAATTTTAAAATTCTGTCTAACCATAATAAAGGTGAAAAATTGGAATTGTTATACATTGTATTTCAAAACTGCATTTTTACAAGGTGAAGAGATACAAAGAGAAGATGGTTGGAGGGGATTATGGAAGTTGAAGAAAACCATCTATGGGCTAAAGGATGCAGCAAAAGCATGGCATTGTAAAGTGGTGAAAGTAGTGAAGGAGCTTCAAGGTGAGAGAAGTAGACTAGAACCTAATATATTCTTTTGGAAAAAGGACAATAAATTGAATGGCATTTTGTGTACACGTAGATGATTTTTGCTACGGAGGAACTGAAGGATTCTTAAAGGAAACGATTGGGATATTGAAAGGGAAATTGCAAGTAGGAGAACAAGAGAGTAAAAAGGTTCAAGTATATAGGAGTAGTAATAGAGCAGAAGGAGAATAGATTTTCCCTTAATCAGTGGCAGTATATAAATTCTACAAGAGAACAAGAGGCTAGAAGATATATATACAGGTAATAAGAGTGCTAGAACAAAAGGAGTTAACTGAATATAGATCAGTGGTAGGACAGCTGAATTGGGTATCACTACACGCGATGCCAGAAATATATGATGTTTGTGAAGTAAGTAAAGCATTTAAAGAAGGAACAACTCAGGATATGAAGAAGCTTATTAAAATTGTGAGAAAAACAAGAGCATGATGGGCAAAGTTACAATAAGTGACATGGAAGAAGAAAGGATTTATTGGGAAGCCTATGCAGACGCTTCATTTGGAAACATAGAAGATGGCCATACTCAACTAGAAGATGGCCATACTCAACGGGTTATATTATTTCCTTGACAGATTGGAAGAGGATAAGTCCCATATGGTGGAAGTCTAGAAAATCCAGGAGAGTGGCAAAATCCACCATTGAGGCCAAAGCCCTGATTGTTGGGGAAGCTATAGAAGGATTGATATATTTCAAGCATTTGTGGGAAGAGGTAGTAGGAGGGAGAAATTTAGAAGCTTTGGTTAACACTGATAGTAAAACACTAATGACCACCATCAAATTGAGCACTGGTGTAAGTAGCAAGAGATTAAAAATAGATATTGCAGCAATAAGGGAAACCATTGAATCCGGGGAAATAAAGGAGGTGAAATGGATAAAAGGAAAGGAGCAAGTGGCTAATGTATTAACTAAAGCAGGAGTTTCAGGGGAATGTATTAGAAATTATGTAGAGGGTAAAGAGTTGGAGGATGAAGGAAATTAAGAGGGGACTAGGTTAGGAAACAGTCGGAGGGGAGGGAGAAAGAGATAAGTGTGATTATATATTGTATAATTGTTATTGGTATTTTATGCATTGTTGAAATATGGTGATATGGTGGGTGTCCTATATATGGACAGCACATGGTTGATTCTAGAAGGTGTCTGTTGATGTATTTAAGTTGTGTTGTGATGTCATAGGCTGTGACATCATAGACAAGATGGCGGCGGCGTTGGGGATGGGGGGATGTAGACAATAACACGGGGCAGTAGAAGGCACGTGTTGGTGGTGTTTGGTTGGTAGGGGAGAGCTTTCTGTATGGTAGGAGTTTTTGGGTCATAAGCCTTGTTGTGCTGTTGTTCTAAGGTACAACAGCTTTAATCAGTTTTGAAATATTTTCATATAAATCACGATAAATAGAAAAAAATCGACCTTGGGTCAACTTTAACTCGACTGAAATGGTTGAAAACTGCAATTGTAAGCTAAAACACTCACAGTCTAGTAATATTCAATCAATTACCTTCATTTTGCAACAAACGAGAAGTCTCTAGCACAGAATTTTGATTTATGGTGAATTTTTGGGAAAAAACTTGTTTTTACGTCCGTGCGTTACGAATTCATGCATCATTTTGTGATAATATTTTTTGTGTTGCTTTGATCATTTTACAATTTGTTATATACCAAAATTATTGCAATTTAGTGTACAATACAAAAAAAAATGAACTCATTAGCTTTAACTGTTTTGCTCAGAGCGCGATTTGTATACAATTATATATGAAATATTAATTTGCACTGTTATATATTCCAATATTTATATATGATAATGATATATTTTGTCATTTCTGGTGGTTGTATACTAAACTTCAGGCAATGACAAAAAAAGGAGCCAAAAATGAACTTAATCTTGAAAACTAAGCATGCTGTGATTTTTTTTTTAAACTTTTTTTCCCCTTCGGTGCTAACTCCCGAACACCGCCGGCATACAACAGACGCTTTGGTAAATAGTCTCTACGTTTAACCCCTTTGCCACTGGCCTGCTGCATTGCTGCAAATGCTTGCATACCATACCGCATGAAGCCTAATGTCAACTGCGAGTATTAATCATTACTTGCTCCCACTAAATTTTATGTTATTCATATTTATCCTTTTTATTCTTATGTGAAAACATTTTGTATATATCAATTAATATTTTTTACCACATTGTCAAAAAATAAAAAAAAATATAGTAAGAATATCGGAAAAAATAGGAATATTTAGTGGAAAAAGTAATTGCAGAAGTAGGAACAGTTATAAATTAGTAGAAATAGTAGTAAAGTAGTAGAAATAAAGTAACATAAAAAGTAGTCAAGTATTAGTGAAATAGTAGTAGTGGTAATAGCAGTACTAGTTTTCTAACTGAAACAGTTATTCCTAGGTTTCATACAGAAACAGCATATACCTCAATGAATGTTTACAGCACTGGTAATGACAATAATAATAATAATAATAAATGCCAAACTGGAAAGCCCCAGGTCCCGATGAAGTCCGTGGATACTGGCTCAAAAACTTCAAGGCCCTACACCCACGAATAGCAGAACAACTCCAGCATTGTATCTCAAATCATCATGCACCCAAATGGATGACCACAGGAAGAACATCCTTAGTACAAAAAGACAAGAGTAAGGGAAATATAGCCAGTAACTACAGGCCTATCACCTGCCTACCAATAATGTGGAAGTTACTAACAGGTATCATCAGTGAAAGGCTATACAACTACCTAGAGGAGACAAACACCATCCCCCACCAACAGAAAGGCTGCAGAAGGAAGTGTAGGGGCACAAAAGACCAGCTCCTGATAGACAAAATGGTAATGAAGAACAGTAGGAGAAGGAAAACCAACCTAAGCATGGCATGGATAGACTATAAGAAAGCCTTCGACTTGATACCACACACATGGCTAATAGAATGCCTGAAAATATATGGGGCAGAGGAAAACACCATCAACTTCCTCAAAAATACAATGTGCAACTGGAATACAATACTTACAAGCTCTGGAATAAGACTAGCAGAGGTTAATATCAGGAGAGGGATCTTCCAGGGCGACTCACTGTCCCCACTACTCTTTGTAGAAGCCATGATTCCCATGACAAAAGTACTACAGAAGATGGATGCCAACTCAAGAAAAGAGGCAGCAGAATCAACCATCTGATGTTCATGGACGACATCAAGCTGTATGGTAAGAGCATCAAGGAAATAGATACCCTAATCCAGACTGTAAGGATTGTATCTGGGGACATCAGGATGGAGTTTGAAATAGAAAAATGCGCCTTAGTCAACATACAAAAAGGCAAAGTAACAAGAACTGAAGGGATAAAGCTACCAGATGGGAGCAACATCAAACACATAGATGAGACAGGATACAAATACCTGGGAATAATGGAAGGAGGGGATATAAAACACCAAGAGATGAAGGACACGATCAGGAAAGAATGTATGCAGAGACTCAAGGCGATACTCAAGTCAAAATTCAATGCCGGAAATATGATAAACGCCATAAACACATGGGCAGTGCCAGTAATCAGATACAGCGCAGGAATAGTGGAATGGACGAAGCAGAACTCTGCAGCATAGATCAGAAAACCAGGAAACATATGACAATACACAAAGAACTATACCCAAGAGCAAATACGGACAGACTATACATAACACGAAAGGAAGGAGGGAGAGGACTACTAAGTATAGAGGACTGCGTCAACATCGAGAACAGAGCACTGGGGCAATATCTGAAAACCAGTGAAGACGAGTGGCTAAAGAGTGCATGGGAAGAAGGACTAATAAAAATAGTAGACGAAGACCCACAAATATACAGAGACAGGAGAATGACAGACAGAACAGAGGACTGGCACAACAAACCAATGCACAGACAATACATGAGACAGACTAAAGAACTAGCCAGCGATGACACATAGCAATGGCTACAGAGGGGAGAGCTAAAGAAGGAAACTGAAGGAATGATAACAGCGGCACAAGATCAGGCCCTAAGAACCAGATATGTTCAAAGAACGATAGACGGAAATAACATCTCTCCCATATGTAGGAAGTGCAATACAAAAAATGAAACCATAAACCACATAGCAAGCAACTGCCCGGCACTTGCACAGAACCATTACAAAAAGAGGCATGATTCAGTGGCAAAAGCCCTCCACTGGAGCCTGTGCAAGAAACATCAGCTACCTTGCAGTAATAAGTGGTACGAGCACCAACCTGAGGGAGTGATAGAAAACGATCAGGCAAAGATTTTCTGGGACTATGGTATCAGAACGGATAGGGTAATACGTGCAAACAGACCAGACGTGACGTTGATTGACAAAGTCAAGAAGAAAGTATCACTCATTGATGTCGCAATACCATGGGACACGAGAGTTGAAGAGAAAGAGAGGGAAAAAATGGATAAGTATCAAGATCTGAAAATAGAAATAAGAAGGATATGGGATATGCCAGTGGAAATCGTACCCATAATCATAGGAGCACTAGGCACGATCCCAAGATCCCTGAAAAGGAATCTAGAAAAACTAGAGGCTGAAGTAGCTCCAGGACTCATGCAGAAGAGTGTGATCCTAGAAACGGCACACATAGTAAGAAAAGTGATGGACTCCTAAGGAGGCAGGATGCAACCCAGAACCCCACACTATAAATACCACCCAGTCGAATTGGAGGACTGTGATAGAGCAAAAAAAAAAAAAAAATAAATAAATAATAATAATAATAAAAGCAACAGCAGCTCGTGACCAATACATATACTATACATATTGGGCAGTTTATTCACCCCATTATCATCAGCAAGCTATAAAAAACATACATCACATCACGAGTAACAGGCCTCCATAGAAGTCCTTTCACCTTATGCTTTCCTGTTGAATGAAAGTATTCCTCTGCACGAGCATTCATCCATTCACACAATTTGTCAACTACATCACCACAAAAAAGGAAAAGAAAAAAACAAAATGTATCACGTAAGCAAATGAAATCTGGTGTGTAAGCAGGAATCCCATTGTCACCCTCCATGAATTGGGGGTGCTGGGTCTGGCCGCACGTCACAAGATGGATCAGTTATGAACCTCCAACCTTTGTCGACAATAGGTTCTATGTTTTCCAAACACTCATTGTCACTGTCATCCCCTAAGAAATTATCACTATAATCATCATCTGATAGATTTGGCAGGTACTCAGACCCTGACTCTGAAACACTTATCAACTGACATAATACTGAAAAAAAAAAACATATAAGATAACTGCAATCAAAAGGGGAAAAGGTTTAGAATTCAAATCTACATGGTTTACGGACAAAATCGTGATCATCCTTCTCAGATAATAGCCTGAGGCGCACTGGCATGTGTTGGCCAGTACCCCTCGTAATATCCTAATATCCCATATGAAAATGACATCACGACGTCCATCGGACGCTCATTGGCTAGAATGAATTGTGGGTGGAGCTTCATCACCTCTCTCGTACACAATACTGTGTCTGGAAACTGTCCAAGCTGAAGAAAACAGCTTTGCTTCTTGAAGAGGGATGAAAGACGTATAAACGTACGTCGCGGTCTTTTATTACTGGACTGTAAAAGACGTACATGTTTATGTCCCAGTGCTGAAGGGGTTAAGGGTTAAGTGGTATTCTGGGGAGCGGTCAATGTTTTGGTTTGGAAATCGGTTGATGGTGAATACAAGTTTGTTTTGCCATATTTAACGTAATTCTGAGCAAATTGTCTTGCTTCTAGTTAGCATAAATGAATATCTAGATACTTGACTTATATGAGACAAGGTCATTTTTCCTTATACGTGTTTTTAGGTAGAAATAGACTTGAATATGTCTTGTTGTGATTGTGAACTAATTTTTTTTTTCATTAACAGATTACGTTGGTGGCATGTTTGAGTAAAAAAATTACATGATTCCATTTGCAATTTTCCTTATATCATCCTAATGTGAACTTTCCATTATTTATCCTTTATCAGTGTGAAACCAACAGTAAAATGTGTTCTTTCAAGCACTGCATTTTTTATTAAAATGAGTTTATCTCAATTTTATCTACGGTTGTGTTTGATGGCATACGTTTGCTAAATTTTTATCCTTGTTGCCGATGCACGATAATGGTCATTAGCAGCTTTAAGCTACAACTAGGTTTAAAAATAACAGTATGTTTCCCTATTGATCTTTGATCTATAGCAAATAAAGTTATTACATTAAGATATCTCAAAAAATCAATAGCAAATATAAAGTTATTACATTAAGATATCTCAGTCCTATTCTACATAATGTCATTTATAACAACTACGGTAATTGTTTATTATAGTACGATGGTTGAAACAGAAGCCAAACGGATGTTGTTGTTATCCAATTCGGTTGTACAGTGGTCCCCCCCGTGATGCGTACCGGATCCCCCTGTGAATAGTTAGAACCCTCAAATAGTTGGAACCCCTATAAAAATGCTTAAAACCACCTATTTTAGTAGCTAAAACTCAAGAAAACCCCACTAAAAATTTTTAAACCTGTTTTTTTAATAGTTTTATCACAAAAAGTGCATTTTATGATGAAATTTATAAAAAAAAAAACCATTAATTTATGGTTTTTTCTCATAGAAAAATACTGTGAATAGGCAAATTTTCCATGAATAATGTGGGGAAATGTTCCAGAGAGAAATCCGCGAATGTGTGAGTCTGCAAATCTGGACAACATGAGTAACGGGGGGGTCCACTGTAGTTGTAGTTTCTCCTTGGGTCTTTCGTGGCTGTACAGGTTTACGCAACGAGTATAACGTTAAAACCATACTTTCATCATTCTCTTTTGCTGTTTTTGAACTTATTTAACTAGAAGATGGAAGAAAGTTACGCTATTGTAATTTGGTCTCCCGTAAAATCAGATTATCATTACTTGAACACTAGCTACCTGTACACTGTATAAAACCTTATTCTATCTGTACATACTCTAGACACCCAAAGGATTAAAGGTAGGCTTTTTTCACTTTACAGTATTTATAATACTATAATATAATGTACTGTACAATACTACTGTACAGTAAATTCTATAGTAGTACTATACTGCATAAATATAATTTTACTTATTGCACCATTGCAGGATTACGGTGCTGTTTGACCGGTCTAGGGTGCTCTTAACTGGTCTAGTGCTCGGAAAGAAGGTGTGTGGCAGCCGTAGACTTAAAAATCGCTTAGCGTCGAAAATTGCTTAGCGTCGGTGGCCAGGAACGGAACCCCTTCCACTAACCAAGGGACGACTGTATTTATAATAATGATGACTTAAATAAAAATTATTATGCTTGTTGTATCCAATTACAATAAGGCGGAAAATCGTCAAAAATCCTAGGAAAACCTTACTTTTAATGCTTTGGGTGTAATAATAACTATGTAAACTGCATTTTTATTGCATTTTTCATCAAAACAACCTTCAAATATTGATTATTTTGCATTTTTGGAGTCATATTTCATCTGCCAGATTGGCGTCGTTAAGCGCTGTAGACCAGGAACATGCGTCGTAAACCTGGAAATAATTTCTGATGAATATAATTTTAAAGCGTTGTAACCTCGGAACGTTGTAAGCCGAACCCGTCGTAAGCCGGGGACTGCCTTATTACTATTATCATATGATTACTGTATTGCAGAATATAAACATCATCATGTACATCATTTGAATTTGATATTGTTTACAGTCTCAAAATCTTGGCAGATTTTGAGTATGTTTTATTGATACCTTCGTTGCCATTATTTGTTAGAAAAAATATAATTCGGAGATACCTATTATCGTAAATTATTGAAGATTTGTTGGAAACTTCCACATATTACTTTATTGTATAAGCATAAGGTACAATTTCTCCAGGTCCGAACATCACTTCAGCCTGGCCGTTATTTGTTTTATTCAGCCTCGGCTATGACCTGTAGCTTTAATTCTCTAGTACAGGGGTTCTGTTCCTGGCCGCCGACGCTTATTATAAAGTCTACGGCTGCCACACACCTTTTTGGAATACTAGACCAGTTAACAGCGCCCTAGACCAGTCAAACGGCACCGTAATCCTGCAGTGGCGCAATAATTAAAATTATATTAATTCAGTATAGTACTATAGAATTTACTGTACAGTGCATTATAATATAAATACTGTAAAGTGAAAAAAAGGCTAGCTTTAATCCTTTCGGTGTCTAGAGTATGTAAAGATATAAGGTTTTATACAGGTAGCTGTAGTGTTCAAGTTGCATTATTCGTCACAATAATCCGATTTTATGAGAGACCAAATTACAATAGCCTAACTTTATTCCATCTTCTAGTTACATAAGTTCAAAAACAGCAAAAGAGAATGCGTAAACGTGTACAGCCATGAACAACCGACCAAGAACATTTTTTTTAAGTACAACCGAATTGGATATCAACATCAGTTTGGCTTATATTTCAATCAACGTATTATAGTACACTATTACCGTAGTTGTTATAAATGACATTATGTAGAATAGGACTGAGATATCTTAATGTAATAACTTTATTCGCTATACGTAGATCAAAGATCAATATACATCAAAGACCAATAGGGAAATATATTGTTGAATTTAAACCTAGTTATAGCTGAAGCTGAGAAAACTGTTCAAGCTTCTAATAACCATTATCGTGCATGTGCAACAAGGATAAAATGCATGCCATCAAGCACAGCTGTAGACAAAAGGCCCTAGTGGCGCTGTTAATCTAAAATTGTGCTGTAAAAATACCTTTAAATATTTTTTTTTTTTTATGAATATTTTTTATGACAGCCGTAAAACTGATTCGCCGTTAACTGCAGGCCGCCTGTTTTATTTCTTGAGATCTCCGTTGCATGAGGGATGAACAAAATAGTATTTTATTTTTACTTGAAGGAAGCCACCATTGAGAATCGGCAGAGTTTTACAACTTGACAATTTTAATGGAACTCTTAATAAACGCTCGATAGTTACGGTAAATGATGTCAGCAATCAGCTGTTTCTTAATTTGGTTGTTTATGTCAATACATGTTTACAATAATCGCTTCATCCAGAATTCTAAAAACTAAAAATTTTTAGTGGAGGATAGCGGAATATCATTAGTATCACAGTCGAAATGGAAAGAGAGAGAGACTGACTGACTATTGCCTCGGTTAAGCTGTTATGCTGATAACAATCCACTTGCAAAAGTTTGATAATAGTTGTATTGAGAATAATGATAATTTTAATCAAACTTTTGCTCTAATCATATTGCATTTATTATCGTATTACAATGAACAGAGACATGATGTGCCATTTCCATTCTAGTTTCATTACAATCTTAAAATAATCAGCTGATCGCGTTTTACCAGTATCATCACTGTCTTTAATTGCCAAATGGAACTTGATTCAGAAATACATTCCTTTCGTAAATTATCAAAGCTGGGTTTAACAAAGCCGATTCCATATTATGTTTCTCATTCAGACATTGCCTAAAAGAGAAACCATTGTTTTGTGTACATTTCGTCGCCATTTTCAAACAACCGCTAATAACAATACAATAATGAAAGATAATTATTGTACACAATTATTGTTCATAAAACTGAATTGTTCTAAACAGTTACAAACAACTTTGCATGCTACCTCACTTGAAGATCGCTGCAATTTTGTTATAAAAGCATGTGGGAATGTGAAAATAGAAAGTGTCATAAAATCATTTAAAAAATGCCATGGATGGTACCAAAGATGATTTGTATGATATCGACGATGAAGCCGAAGTCGACTCGCCAGATTCAGACTGGAATCCCTATGATGGTGGCACATGTGATCAATCTTGTGATATGTATAAGAAACTTTCAATGAAAAATGAATATTGTTATCCTAAATATTATTACTACCGTAAATATACTACCATTGAAATTTCTAAAAGATTACGGAAAGATAAAAGTTGGTTTCATTGAATTAGAATTAAAAGTTGGTTTCATTGAATTAGAATTATTCATAGGCTATTTGTCATGAAGATATGCCAATAATATATAAGGTAAAAATGGCTTTTTTACCTTTATTATCAGTTTATTTCATAATGAGAATATTCATGTATGTTGGTGGTTAGGCTATAGCGCCGAGGCTAGTCTACTGATACAGATCTTGGAATTCAAGGTTTAATTTTTAGAATTGTAGTGTAAGACAACCCCCAATTTTTAGGGGTAAAATTTAGTATTTAACTGTCGTCTCATATGTGGAAATATACAGTAGTATAGACAAAATCTTCAGCAACTTGTGGTTGATGTGCAATGAGGCCATTTAACATTATGGGTTGGTGATGAAACAAAACAGAATAATACATATGTAATGAATAATGATTCTTGTCAATGTCATAGTTACATGTGCTAAAATTTACCATACCAGTTAAAAATGTAATATGGAAAATTTGGCTGTTAAATTTTTACTGTACTGTACTTAATATAGCAGTGGATTTTTTCAACTCTTATACAATTTTATTTCAGCAAAGTTAGTGAAATTTCATCTTGGTGTTCCAGTTGAATTTATACAACCTCTTTCATTGAATGAACCTTATTCCATCTGTGATATTGAAGTTACCTTTTTAGATGCCAATCAGTAAGTACTTTGGGGTTAATGTAGAGTCCTTTAGTTATGCTAATTTTTATTATGTTTTATATGAAATAGTCAAAGTACAGACTTCCATCGTATGTTAAATTGCAGTAACTTAGTAATGAAAAACTAACTTTAAAGTATGACTGTGTAACTAGTACACTAAATTTAAATTCATTTAGAGGGGTCATTTACAGTTGTCATTTAAATTATGTAATAAAAATGCTAATCTCACAATGGAATTTTGAAAAGTAATCTTTCAAGGCATTTAGGTAAGTGTTTTCTTTTTCATTTGCAGTTGCCCTGGTGCTGTGATGATCTTATTCAGATTTCCTAATGGAAATTCTGTATTATATGCTGGTGGTTTCCGAGCACATCCAAAAATGGAATCTTATCCATCTTTCTGGAATTGTGATATTCATACTATGTACCTTGATACTACGTATGTATAATTCATACTATGTACCTTTATACTACATATGTATAATTATGAGTGTTTAATATTGTTTCCTTGAAAATAGATGCTATGTAAATTAGTGCTTAATGTAAAGCTTTATTACAATAGTTAAACAAGTTATCAATACTATTTAAAGCACCAGCTATTATAATAGTGCTTGCGTATATGTACAGGCAGCCCATAGTTAGCTTTGGTATCTGTTAGCGGGATTTTGGTTTTACGTCGCTGGTTCAATATATTCATAACTGGGTTTTATCCTCTGTAGGGTATATATCATTATTGTCTGGTTATCGATGGCTTAGGCTAAGTGCTGAGACCAACTCATAAAATACAAACAACGATTATGCATCTTTTCCTTGGCTCTTTTAAAAAGTTATCCTTTATTTCGCTGTATCCAATAATACTATATGTAGTCTTCTGTTACTATTGTATCATAAAATATACAAGCAAACCAATCTTGTTTTGGTTTGGAGAAGTCAGCTGAGGGGGGAGCTAAGATTATTTCACCTTATTTAACTCAATTAGAGCAATTTTCTTGCTTCTATTTACCATAAATTAATCTCTAGAAACTCTATTCATATGTGACAAGGTTATTTTTTATTGTATGAAGTGTTTTTAAGGTGAAAATTGACTTAAATATGTGAACTAGACTTCGTTATATTTTCTTTGATAGATGGTGCTGTTGTCTGGTTATCAGTACTTTGCCTAAGTGCCGAGAGACATTCATAAAATACAAAAGTGCTGAGAGACAATCATAAAGTACAAAAATGCCGAGAGAATCATAAAATACAAAATTAACAAATATGCATCTTTTCCTTGGCTCTTTTAAAAAGTTATGCTTTACATCACTGTATCCAGCAATATTGTATATAGTCTCATATTACTACGTATAGTATTATAAAATAGAAACAAAGCGATCAATGTTATTTTGCCCTATTTAACTCGATTCAGTATTATTTTCTTGCTTAAATTCAGCGTACATAGATATCTAGAAAATCTATTTATATGGGACAAGGGTATTTTCATACAATCAACTTACCTGTCAGATATATACTTAGCTAAGACTCCGTTGTCCCCGACAGAAATTCAAATTTCGCGCCACTCGCTACAGGTAGTTCAGGTGATCTACCGGCCTGCCCTGGGTGGCAGGACTAGGAACCATTCCCGTTTTCTATCATATTTTCTCTGTCGCCGGTGGTATCAACATTGTTGTTACTACCTCCTGACCTGAAATCGTTTTTCAAAGCAATTGATTTTCTTTTCATCGGACTTTTTGGTGACGTACCTGGATCGTTGTTTTGGCATTCGCTACCGTGGACTGGATTTGGACTTGCTTTTGATTTTTCTACAGAATGTCTGATTCAAGTGTTAGTGTGAGAGTTTGTGAATGTAGGCTGCAAGGTGAGGATACCGAAGGCTTCGGTTGATCCTCACACTGTATGTCGTAAGTGTAGAGGTTTTGAATGTTCTTTAGCTAACACCTGTCATGAGTGTGAAAGGTTGAATGCTGAGGAATGGAAGACTCTAACTTCTTATTTGAAGAAGTTAGAGAGGGATAGAATTAGACGGGCTGCATCAAAGGGTGTGAGTACAAGGCCTATTGAGCCTTTTCCTGAATCTAACTCTCCTGTTCTTAATGTTTTTGATTCTCCCTCTGTATCTGGGCCCTCACAGGCTTTGCATTCAGATTCGGCTTCTGAAATCGCTGACCTGAAGGCCACACTTCATAGGATGAGATCCAAAATGGCGGCCATGCAAGGTAAGGAAAGTGACAGTGACATATTGAGTGAAGTGAGTGCTCCCAGTGTTGTGGAGGGGGCGTCTGACCGTCCCTGCGACGCTCCCAGGCCTAGATCGCTTCCAAGCTCCCATGCCCAGAGGAGAAGGAAAGTCGAAAGCCTTACGGAGGTTGTGGAGAATCCCCAACGGTCAGGCGTCCCTTCAGCAGGCTCTGTCTCGCAACAGACTGCTCAGGACCGCTTCAGAAAAAGCGTCCTGCGAGAGTGTTTCTCTTCGTCCGGTTCTCCTTCACCTAAACGAGGGTGGAAGGACTCGGACCTTTCCAGGCCCCTGAAAAGGCACTGGATTGAACCTGCATTTAATTCGAGCCCGGAGCAATTCTCTGATGAAGATCCCTCCTCGATCAAGAAGGTGAAGGTAGTTTCAACGTCTCCCGGTTATGACATAGCTGATCGTACGCCTTCGAGGTCTCCCTCGCCTCCCATTGAAGAAGACACTGGAGAAGCTTCAAAGAGGATCCTGTTAGCTATGCAAAAACAGCTTGCCTCTTTGGTAGGAGTTCTTTCAAGAGACCCTCCTCGCAAGAAGGACGTTGCGCTTCCTGTTAAGAAGTCTCGTCTTCTTTCCCCTGCCAGGCGCGAGGCGCCATCCAGGCGTGAGGCTTCTTCTTCCAGGCATGAAGAACAAGCCAAGAGCGAGGATCTTTATATCAGACCAGGCGTGAACGAGGCGTATGACAGGCGCGAGGCGCCAACCAAGCGCGAGATTCCTTCCAGGCGCGAGGCGCCAGACAGACAAGAGGAGCCTTGTAGGCGCGAGCAGCCAGCCAGGTGCAAGGTGCCAGCCAGGCGCAAAGAGCCAGCCAGGCGCGAAGAGCCAGCAAGGCGCGAGACGCCAGCCAGGAGCGAGGAACCAGCCAGGCGCGAGGCACCAGCCAGGCCCGAGGCGTCTTCCAGGCGCTAAGCGCCAGCCAGGCGCTAAGCGCTAGCCAGGCGCGAGGTGCTAGCCAGGCGCGAGGAGCCAGCCAGACGCGAGGAGCCAGCCAGCCAGGCGTGAGGCGCCAACTTCCTTCTAGAGGGATTCGGTACATTCTCTTAGTCCCTCTCCTATCAGGAGTTTGTCTCCCACAGAGAGAGAAGATTGGGAAGATCCTCTTAACTTTAAAGCGGATTCTCCTTCGGAACCCTGTGTTGAAGAGGATTCGGAAGACGAGGCTCGTGGTAGAGAAGGTCTCTCTAGCTACAAAGTATTGACAGCCCTTCTGCTTCAGGAATATGGGGATGCGCTAACTCCTGCCGCTCCTCCTCCGCGCTCTCTGTTTTCAAGTTCGAAGGTTCCTAAGTCTTCGTCGTTTCTGAAAATGAGACCTACCATCTCTATGAAGAGGGCTCTTCAGTCTCTTAACAACTGGATGGAAACGAAGAAGGATCTTGTCAGAACTGTCTTCTGTATGCCCCTGGCGAGACTTACTGGCAGAAGAGGTATTTGGTACCAGACTGGGGAGAATATGGGTCTTTCTCTCCCAGCCTCGGCTGAAGCAGACTTCTCTACGTTAGTTGATGCTTCACGACGACATGGACTGAACTCGGCTCATGTGACTTGGGGTATTTCAGAACTTGATCATCTCCTCAAGGGACTCTTCCATGTATTGGAAGTTTTCAATTTCCTGGATTGGTCCCTTGGGGTGATGTCTAAGAAGGCCCATGACTCAGAGGGTCTCGACCCTGAAGTCCTTCTTTGTATCCTGTCATGCATTGACAAGGCAGTACAAGATGGCTCAATAGAAGTCTCCTCCCTATTTGGAGCGGGGCTTCTGAAGAAAAGGACAGTGTTCAGTGCTTTTCTGACCAAGGCTGTTTCCCACTCTCAAAGAGCAGCCCTGATATACGCTCCCATGTCTGACTTTTTGTTTCCTTCTCAGTTGGTGGAGGTCATTTCCCGCTCACTAACTGAGAAGGCGACTCAGGATCTTCTCCTTCAGTCTTCAAGGAAGAAGAGACCAGCTGCAACGGTTGAGAAGAAAGGGCCGAGTACGTCTCTTCAGCCCTTTCGAGGAGGCCCTCCCTCCAGAGCTCCCTCAAAAAGGAAGGCTCCTGAGAGGAGAGGTAGATCTGCCTTCCGTCCCTTTAAGAAGGGAAAATGAAACTACGTGCCTCCAAACACCAGTAGGTGCCATACTCCTCGGATTTGCGGAGGCCTGGGCACTCATCAACACGGACGCTTCATCAATGTCTGTTATAAGGAAGGGATATTGCATTCCCTTCCAGGACAGTCCTCCCCTGACTTCAACTCCGTGGGAACTGTCCGCCAGATACAAGGACCCTGTTCTGAGGGATACTCTTCGACTAATGGTGGATCAGATGTGGGACAAGAGAGCGATAGAGCTAGTACTGGATCAAAACTCCCCGGGGTTTTACAATTGCCTTTTCCTGGTTGCAAAGGCTTCGGGGGGGCTGGAGACCAGTTCTAGACGTCAGCGCTCTGAACAAATTTGTTCAGAAGGAGAAGTTCTCCATGGAGACTTCTGCGACTATCCTTTCGGCTCTTCGCCAAGGAGATTGGATGGTTTCCCTGGATCTCCAGGACGCCTATTTTCACGTCCCGATTCACCCTTCGTCGAAGAAGTACCTCCGTTTCATGACGAGGGGAAGGATCTATCAGTTCAGGGCCTTGTGTTTCGGCCTGTCCACAGCTCCTCAGGTCTTCACAAGCCTGATGAAGAATGTGGCGAGGTGGCTTCACCTGAAGGGTATAAATTTCTCTCTGTGTCTGGACGACTGGCTCATCAGAGCCAGATCAGAGAGGCAGTGTTTGGAGGACCTTACTTTGACCCTAAACCTGATCAAGTCGTTGGGATTACTCGTAAACCTCGAGAAGTCGCAACTGACCCCCAGATAGAACATTGTCTATCTGGGGATTCAGATGGATTCTCGGGGTTTTCGAGTATTTCCTTCGCAAGAGAAACACGTGAAAGGCTTGGAGAAAGTCTCTCTCTTCTTAGGGAAAGAACGTACTTCGGCGAGGGAATGGTTGAGCCTTCTAGGGACCCTTTCCTCGCTCGAACAGTTCTTTCCTCTAGGAAGACTTCATCTGCGTCCTCTTCAATTCTTCCTCAAGAGATCTTGGAATTGGAAGACCGGACTTCTCTCCGACAGCTTCCCCATTCCAGTGGAGATGAAGCCTCACTTGGAATGGTGGTTGCCCCGTTTGAAAGAGAACAAGGGAATCTCCCTGGAGGTTCAGAACCCAAGCCGAGTGTTGTACTCTGACGTGTCGGAGAAGGGTTGGGGAGCAACCGTAGGTACGAGAGAGGTGTCAGGCACCTGGAAGGCAGCTCAGGTGTCCTGGCACATAAACTGCAAAGAACTCTTAGCTGTACTCTTGGCTCTAAAGAGCTTCGAACCGTTTGTGACAAACAGTGTAGTTCAAGTAAATGTAGACAACACCACCGCACTTGCCTACATTTGGAAACAAGGAGGGACACACTCCTTTTTCCTTTACAAACTAACAAGAGACCTGCTGCTTTGGACCTCCCAGAGGAACATCTCCCTTCTGACGAGATTTGTTCAGGGAATAAGGAACGTCAGGGCAGACAGGCTGAGCAGGAGGAGCCAGGTCCTTCACACAGAGTGGACCCTCCACTCAGAAGTGTGTCAGAGTCTCTGGTCTCTTTGGGGGACTCCTCATGTGGATCTCTTTGCCACATTCCTCTCCAAAAGACAAAGTATTTTGCTCAGTGGTAGAAGATCCCAGAGCTCTGATAGTCGACGCCTTCCTGCTAGACTGGTCTCATGTAGACGTCTACGCTTTTCCACCTTTCAAGATACTTGGGCAAGTACTGAAGAAGTTCATGGCTTCAAAGGGGACAAGGATGACCCTCATAGCCCCCTTTTGGCCAGCACAAGATTGGTTCACAGAGGTAGTGGAGTGGACAGTAGACTTTCCCAGATCCCTTCCAAGAAGGATGGATCTTCTCAGACAGCCACACTTCGAGAGGTATCATCAAAACCTCCCCGCTCTCGCTCTGACTGCCTTTCAACTATCGAAAGACTTGTCAGCGCGAGAGGGTTTTCTCGCAAGGCTGCAAGCGCGATCGCTAGAGCCCGCAGAGCTTCCACTAGACGAGTCTATCAGTCTGAGTAGGAAGTTTTTAGAAGGTGGTGTTAAGTCGAAGAAGTTGTCCTCCTCCAGTACCTCTGTGACCGAAATCGCTGATTTCTTGTTGTTCCTCAGAGAGGACTCTCACCTGTCTGTATCCACAATAAAAGGATACAGGAGCATGCTTTTGGCAGTCTTCAGAAATAGAGGCCTAGAGCTTGCTGATAATAAGGATCTACACAATCTTATAAGATCCTTTGAGACTACAAAGTCTAAGGAACCAGCTCCTCCTAGCTGGAACCTCGATGTAGTTCTCAAGTTCCTGTCCTCTGAAAGGTTTGAACCTCCTCTTCTGGCCTTGTTTCGAGATTTAACAAGGAAATGCTTATTTCTCTTGTCTCTAGCAACAGCCAAAAGAATTAGTGAGCTGCATGCCCTAGAAGATAAAGTGGCATTCAAGGGAGACTCAGCCATCTGCTCGTTTAAAGCACTATTTCTGGCTAAAAACGAAAACCCCTCGAATCCCTGGCCTAAGAACTTCGAAGTTAAGGGTTTATCGAGTCTCGTCGGTAGAGAAGAGGAAAGGTCTCTTTGCCCTGTAAGAGCTCTAAAATTCTACCTGCAGAGGAAGAAACAGATGGGAGGCTCTAGACAAGGTCTTTGGTGCTCGGTTAAAGACCCCACAAGACCTATGTCTAAGAATGCTCTAGCCTTCTTTGTAAGGAACGTCATTACAGACGCACACAAGATCTGTCCTGACGACGCTTTTCGACTCTTGAGAGTGAAAGCTCATGAGGTGAGAGCAGTAGCGACGTTTCTCTCTCGTTTCAAAAGAATATGTCACTAAAGAATATCTTGGAAGCGACATATTGGAGGTGCAACTCAGTATTTGCATCTCACTACTTGAAAGACGTTAGTTTGACCTACGAGAAATGTTTTTCTCTAGGTCCTTTCATGTCTGCGGATACGATTCTGGGTTTGGGAGCTAGCACCGATCCTTAATTTTGTGCATACCTTCTATTAGATATGTTCTAGACTTTCTGCTGGCAAAAGTGTTAGATGTCGCACTGGCGGCCGTTCACTATTGTTCAGTAAGGAACTCTTGTGATATCTTCTTAGATGAGTATTATAATTTTTTTTTGAAAATTTATGTATGTGTGCATAATGTGTTTTTGAGTTCTGGTTGTTGTGAAGAGTTGGGGGATAACTCTTAACAATCTTTAGTACTAACATGGTGGTTAGGATCAGGTGATCGGGATCGGTTGTGTGCTCCTTCATAAGGTGTATTGTCATATAAGTGGATTAGCCCCCATTGACAAAGTCCTTTTAGGCTCTGCCGAGTAAGCGGATAAGACCCCATCGGCAGACACACAAGAACTCTTGGCCATAGATCAAATATCTCGCTAAAGTTTCTTGAGGTGATGTAGACTCCTGGGCAGCAGCCACGAAGTCTACCACCTATCAGGTAGGAACCAAGGTTTATAAATACCTACAACATATGTTGTTTACCTGTATATTCCAGTAGTTAGCTGTCTCTTACCCTCCACCAAAGGGTGCCAATCAATTAAGTATATATCTGACAGGTAAGTTGATTGTATGAAAATGATATTGTTATGATACAATAAAGTTTCATACATACTTACCTGGCAGATATATACGATTAATGGCCCACCCAGCCTCCCCGCAGGAGACAGGTGGAAGAGAGAAAATATGATAGAAAACGGGAATGGTTCCTAGTCCTGCCACCCAGGGCAGGCCGGTAGATCATATTTCAACTTAAAAGCACTTTATATAAAGAAAAATGATATTGTTATGATACAATAAAGTTTCATACATACTTACCTGGCAGATATATACTTAGCTAAGACTCCGTCGTCCCCGACAGAAATTCAAATTTCGCACCACTCCCTACAGGTAGTGGTGGTGCGAAATTTGAATTTCTGTCGGGGACGACGGAGTCTTAGCTAAGTATATATCTGCCAGGTAAGTATGTATGAAACTTTATTGTATCATAACAATATCATTTTTCTTTATATAAAGTGCTTTTAAGTTGAAATATGACTTAAATATGTACCCCTTGTTCTGAACTCGATTGTTATTTTTTTCGTTAATAGATGGTGTCAATAGTGTTTTTTTTTTTTTTTTTTTTTTTTTTTTTTTTTTTTTTTTTTTTTTTTTGTTTTTTTTTTTTTTTTTTTTTTTTTTTTTTTTTTTTTTTTTTTAAACTGATTCGTTCGTTATTTTCATACTATTTCTTAATAATACAAGAGATACATATTTATCTTTTATCCACATGAAAACAACAGTAAAATGTCTTCTTTTTCTCCACTATTTTTTGCGGTAGAGTTTCATCCATGTTACTGATGCACGATAATGCATAGTCATTAGCAGTGTGAACATTTTTTTCAGGTTCAGCTACAACTGCAGCTTAAGTTTAGCAGTACTATAATTCCTTGCCAATATTTTTTCCATAGCAAATAAAGGTATATGTAATGCACAAATTTTCAAGTCCTGTTCCACTTAATTAACGTTAGTTAATTGTATCTTAACTACGGTAATTTTTTACTATCGTGTGATGGCTGAAATGCAAGCAAAACATTGTTATTATCAGAATCGGTTTGAGTTTTGTAGCAAAACAACTGTTGTTGTTTTTTTTTTTCAATTGTTTTTGGCTGTAGCGTTTAAGCAACGATTATAATGTTACTATCGATACTTTTCATCATTCTCTTTTTATTTTTAACTTATTTAAATAGAAGATATGATAAAAAAAAAAGATGGAAAAAACGTTAACAGTATGAAAAGGGTCTCTCTCTCTCTCTCTCTCTTCTCTCGTCTCTCTCTCTCTCTATCTCTCTCTCTCTCTCTCCTCTCTCTCTCCTCTCTCTATAATATATATATATAGATATATATATATATATATATATATATATAATATATGTACCCTATGGTGCTCCCTCTTGTAGAAAGCCTTCCACTGCAACACAGGCCAGGAATGACATTTCAGGCAAGGGTTAGTGATAGTACAAAAATTGGAATGACACCTATTGAAAGTGGTATGGGGGTCAGTAATGGAAGAGGACAAAAACCTCGAACATGGAAATCCTGGAATGGTCAGACACTTGTTGACAGGGCCTAGGACTCTTGGTAGCATCCATGATAAAAGACATGCAGGAACACACACATACACTGAAAGCAAAGCACAAATAAATCATGGGCAGACAAAGAAACCATAGGCTTGGGAAGGAGAGCGCAAAAGTGAGAACCACTCTCCAAGGCAGTCAAAGAAAGACTGGCACATCACAAGGTTCCAAGCCCGGTCGGTGACCAGCTTCTACCTTGTATGCACTAAAGTTACCAGATGCCACAGATTCATTACTTTATAATCTCTGATTGTTTTTACCGGTTTCCAACTGGCGCTAGAGGGGTACGGAGCAGTATCCGAAAGTCACTCCTATTAACTTTTAACATTGTACAAAAATATATTTTTAACACTACTGAAGCTTTTAATTGTCAATATTATAGCCTTGTTATGGAGGTTCCTTAGTTCATTAACCTTTTGTTAAGACTGAAGGTTTGCTCCGCATATACTTATCCTTCTTGGGAAGGTTTCTCGCCTCCCCAAGTGGTCAATTCGGCGTCCCCTTCTAGAAATTTTCTGTGCTACTTTTGACGTCCAGCCTCCTTCCTTTATGTCCATGGATTCATCTTTGGAAGTATCAGGAATTGCACAGGATGATTTTGTATATGATGTAGCCCCCTCTCTAGTGGGAGGTAATCTCCCTCCTGGGAGGGAGGAGGCATCTCCATCTTCTTCCTTGATTTCATATACGGAATCGCACAATATGGTGGCTGTTTGGGCCTCCCTAGACCTATGGGGTTCTCCCTCCTTCGATGGCCTATTGTCGCATTTCATGTCTGCTCTCCATCCTCCTCTGGTTCCCCTAGCAGTCGCTGGTATATTGACAACTATGAGGCTTACTGGATTGCTTCATATCTCGCCGCCAGTGAGCCATTGACGCGCTGCCATTCTGGTCATTCCCAGCATTCTCTCAGCTTATGACGTTGGCTGCAGTGTCGTTCCTTCCATCACCTGTTGCTGTCTTGACATTCCCAGCTACATCTATGATGTCTTCTTAGTTGGCTGCTGCACCTTTGGCAATGTTCCTTCAAGCAGTGGTTGATATGCTGGACTCTATTTTTCACTAGAGTCATCCTGTACTTTCTAGCAAGAAGCGTTGTAAGCGGAGAGCTCCTTCCCCTCCTCCATCGCCTTCTCCTCCCCCTTGTTCTAGGGTCAGACTTTGGAGGATTCAGGACTGTTGCTTCGATCTCTGGGAGTGAGATGCGTGTTTCACTGTCTTCCCAGCATGGATGTGCCTCCCCCTTCCTTGTACGTGGATGTGTTCCAGTTCATGATGGCCTTCGCTCTCCCCAGAGTCTTCAAGCTGATTCTTTGTCACCTCAGCCTCGAGTTCGCCGATGATAAGGGTCTGATTAACTCTTAATGGATGGGTAGCTTCTCAGGAAGTAGTAATATTCTCAGGAGTAGTAATAAAAGGTTTGGGGTGGTTGGATGGATTGATGCTGTAAAGAAGCAATATGAAGCGCCATCAATTTGGAAAGAATCGGCCGGGAAAGAGTTGCCAATACTTCTACAGCCCATAAATTTACTAATTGCAACTTTTACACTGGCTGTAAATCGCGAGTCTGGCGTCTTTTGACTTCAAGGGAGAATGTACAGTGTCTCTGTCTCACATGACTAATGTAGTTCAACTTATGCCTTATCACCTTAATTCACACTTGATCTGTCTAAAGCCTGGCTTGACCCTGGATCAGGTAAGGGCTGAGGGCATTTTGTTGACTTCTCAAGAGGCCTCTACTTTGAAGTGTACTGCTTCTTGTGTCTTCCAGACTGTGTTGTGGCTGGACATGTGGTCTACTGTGGTGGCCAGGATACCATCGTATTGCTCTAATGAAGTTTCTGTTAGCTTGCCCACTTTTATCAGGTTGCTGCAGTCTGGTGCCAAGGCCATCTCTTACCTTACCCTCCTCAGTGCACATTTGTGGGCCAACCTACTCCTGGTTAGGAGGGTTGCGGCCTTGTCGAAGGTGGCAGGTTTGATGGATTCTGAGTCTTTGTCGTCTCTTTGTAATGGGGACCTCTTGGAGTCGCAGCTTCTCTTTCTGAGAACGCAATTGGACATTGCGATAGACTGGCGGTGTGCTTATACCAAGGATAGGCTGGTTCAGCAGGCAGTCTCGAATTCAGAGGCTCGCTCTCGCCCTCCACCTCCTCCTTCAAGGTAGAGTAGGCAGTCTCCTCCACGGAAGTTGGCCAAGTGGTTGACATCTGTTAGGGCTCCTCAGTCTAATACTCCATCTAAGTCTAAGCAACAGCAGTGCCCCTTTCAATCTTTCTCCCACAAGCCAGAAAGGGGGCCTAGAGGGAACGGCTAGGGCGGGTCGTCGATAGAGAGGGTGCCACTTCATTCCCATTGCCACGGGTGGTGGTGATGCCTGGCAGGCTATTGGGCCAAATGGCAATACCACGGATCAGAGAAATGAGCAGTGGATGCCCTTTGGTTGGTGTATCTACTACCTTTCGACTTTCCTCCCCCTCTCGTAGACAGACCCCTCCTCCACCTAACTTATGCTCAAGGCTCTCTGAAGTATTTAGCTCTTCAGGAGGAAGTGTTGAAGATGTTAGACAGAGGTGCAAATGAGGAAGTACATCATCCTTCACCAGAGTTTTACAGTCGGATTTTCCTGGTTCCAAAGGCTACCAGCAATTGAAGATCAGTGATAGATCTTTCCATGCTAAACCACTGATGGTTTTGGCAGCCATAAGGGAGAATGACTTTATGCTGTCGATAGATTTGAAGGATGATTATATCCAGATTCCAGTTCACCCTTTGTCCAGGAGATTCCTTTGCTTCTGCCCTGTAGAGCAAGTATTCCAGTTCAAGGTCCTTTGCTTCGATTTGACTACAGCCCATCAAGTGTTCACAGGGTTTTTACCTTTTTTTTGACCTGGGCTCATATTCAAGGGATTTGCCTGTTGAGATGCCTTGATGACTGGCTTGTCTTGGCAAGTTCCAGAGAGAAGCTGGTTCGGGATAGGGGTGGGACAGGGACCATCTTCTCCAGTTTTGTCGGAGCCTAGGCATTGTGGTGAACCTGGTGAACTCCAATCTGCTTCCCAGCCAGAGGATTCTTTACCTGGGTATATCTATAGATACGGCAGAGTCAATGGTTTTTCCGTTGGACAAGAGGTTGCAGAAGTTCAGGTCTTTGGCACACTCCTTCCCTGAACAGCACAGTTCAAACAGCCAGCTTTCCAGTTGTAGGTTCTTCTCGAGATTTTGTCACCTCTTGAGAAACTGGTTCCTCATGGTCAACTCCGCGTTCACTCTGCAGTGGAGGCCAAAGGAGTTATGTACCCCGGTTGGAGATTCCCCTCAGCAACAGGTACCTCTGCCAGAAGAGGTAAGAAGAGACCTATGGTGGTGGTTTGATGTCCTGAATCTTTTGGTAAGAGTCCCTCTACTGTCACCCCCTCCAAATTTACTCCTGCTCTCAGATGCTTCCATCGATGGTTGGGGTGCTTATCTCTAGGATCTCCTGGCTTCGGGTGTTTGGAATGCTGGGGACATGCTGCTGACAGCTTTCCTAGGTCTGTGGGAGTTCTGGTCACTGTCGTTCTGATGTTGGACACCATGGTGGTAGCCTATGTGAACAAACAGGTGGGGTTGGTGTCTTGCAAGTTCCTCTCATTGACAGTCTAGATGCACCAGTAGGTGATCAATAACTTGGTGGAGCTCATGGCCAGGTACATGCCAGGCAGGGGAAATGTGGTGGCTGACGAGCTAAGTTGTCGGAGTCAAGTCCTAGGTAATGGAGTGGTCACTGCATCAGGACGTAGCGGACAGGCTGTTTCACCTTTGGAAAGACCCATGTTAGACCTCTTCACCACTTGCTTCAACAGGAAGCTTTAGATCTACTTGGTGGTCCTGGATCCTCTTGCTCTGGCAGAAAATGCTCTACAGCATCCTTGGGACAATGTCGAGGTGTATGCCTTCCCAGACCTTCTGTTTCTTCTGTCAGAGGTTCCGAGAGAGAGATTCCCCCATGGCACAACCTCCTTTGCCAACCTCATGTGGAAAGGTTTCACCAGTCGGTAGGGTCCCTATCGTTTCATGACTGGAGAATGTCAAGTATCTCCAGTGAGCAAGAAGCTTTGCTCACAAAGCAGTGGGCCAGATGTCCAGCTATCTCAGGAGGTCGTCGTCTACTGTGATTGGTGTCGTTGATGGGATTTATCTCCACTTGGAACTTCTGTTCAGTGGGTAGTGGATTTTCTAATCTTTTTCAGAGATGAGAAAGGTCTTTCTGTCTCGGCTGTCAGAGGGTACAGGGCTGCCTTGGGGTTGGTCCTGCGCCTGAGGGGCATGGACATCTCTTCATCCTGGGAAATCTTGTTATTCAGGGGTTTACAAAAATCCTGTTCACCAAGAGAACTCAAACCTCCGATGTGGGATCTTACTCTGGTCCTGAGTAGTTTCGCTCAAGCTCCATTCAAGCCTCTACGTCAATTGTCAGACAGGAATCTTACTCTTAAGACAGTTTTCCTGTTGGCCTTGGCTTCCTCAAAGAGAGTTGGAGAGCTTCGTGGTCTGAGTTATGATGTTAAACACACCAGGGGTTGGGAGTCTGTGACCTTCAAATTTGTCCCAGAATTCATAGCTTAGACTCAAAATCCCTTGGTGCATGGACATGTTTGGCTCAATTTCAATTCCTTGCATGAATGAGTTTGTGGACAGCAATCCACAGGCGTTTTTGCTTTTTCCTGTTAGAGCTCTGTGCTGATGTCTAAAAAGGACTCGTCACCTAAGGCCTAGGTGTCGTAGACTTTTTGTTAGCATGGGCTGGTTCATGTGGACAGTGATCTACAGGAGTTTTTGCTTTTTCCCATTAAAGTTCTGTGCTGCTATCTTAAAAGGACTCGTCACCTAAGGCCTAGGTGTTGTAGACTTTTTCTTAGCACAGGCTGGTCGAGCAGGGAAGTGTCCAAGAACACCATTTCATTCTGGCCGTGTGAGGTGATTCAACAGGCATACTCCTCACCTGTAGTTTTGTCACTGAGTCTGTGCAGGCTAGAGCACATGACATCAGAGGAATGAGTTTCTCTTTTGGCCTTTAAGAAGAACCATGTTCACTTCTTTTTACCTGAAGGACATTGTCCACAGGTCCTTGGATACTTTTTCCGTGGGTCCGGTGGTGGCTGCCCAACAATTTGTGTAACTCATCCAGTGGCTTGGCGGGACAGTTTGTATCTCACCTAAGATGATTGTGTGGAAGAGACTGAGTGAGTTGGCTGGTCTCCTTCTTTCTCCTTTTTCCTTTCTTCTTCCTTAGGGCGGGTTGAAGAATAGACACGTCGTACATTGGAACTGGTCTGCTACAGGTGAGTGTGGAAGTCATACTGGTTGCAATTATTTAGTTTGTTCCAATACAATAGACAAATCTGTTTCTCAGTAGCACTTACTCCTCTCTCTGGCCAGGGTTAAGGAAGAGTGGTGACAAACCCCTGTGGCCTACATGGTTTGTTGCTTTAACGACAGAGTTCTCTTTACCTTCCGTGAATGCAGTGAATCTGTACATGCCCTATTGTGATTAATCCCAGCAGGCTGAGTTTTTAGATACTTGCTTATCTATTCTCTCATAGGCTCAGACCCCCTTCTTTGGAACTTGATCTTTTAGGGAGGGTGGTCAGGTGGGCAGAACCCCCAGCCAGTTCAGGGTACTTATGCATCCCTCCAAGTTTAAGTCTGTCCTATTGTTAAGACCGAAGGTTTGTTTCACATACGAATAAATGATAAATTTGTAATCTATTTGTATTTTTCATAGCTAACAAACCTGAGGTTTTAACGTTAACTGCCCACCTCTAGCCGCCCCTCTGATATCCTGGGTTGGAAGAAAGACTGATGTGTCACAATGTTCCAAGCCCAGTCGGTGACCAGCTTCCACCTCATATGCGCATGAGTTGCTAGATACCACAGATTCCTTGCTTTACAATCTTTTATTGTTTTAACCAGTTTCCAGCTGGCACTAGAGGAGTATCCTACTGTTAAGACCTCTGGTTTGTTAGCTATGAAAAATACAAATTGATTAAAAATTTGTCATATTTTGATTAAGAATATACCTGTACGGAGTAACCTTGTTTATACACAGCTTTAATTATGCTTTTATGCTTTTCAGCATAAGTAATTGCTTGATAGTTTTTGCTTTAATCTGGTTTTTCAATTCTTGGGTTGTAACTGTCAATTTCTGAATCATAATCCTTTTGTATTACCTGTCATATGGGTGTGAAGTCACAAAACATTGTACACTTCCAAAAAATTGTCACTGATAAATACAGTATGTCCCCTGCAAAAGAGGTGGGGGATTAAGGACCACAACCAACCAACCACATTAAGCAAAAAAATCCATGTTAAGTTGGTATCCACCTCTAAAAATGCTTAAGGGGGCCGACTGGAACCCCTATTTATGGTGGTATAGGGCGAAAAATGCAAAGTCATGAAAAAATTCATGGAGCTTCATATGGCAATTGAGAATACGTATACAAAATATTTCGTCAAAATTCCTCTTACTTTCGTAGTTACAGGGTAATTAGTAAACATAACTCAATAAGCCTAAAACATTCATCCGTACAAGAAAATGCAACATTTCTGTTATCGTAAATTTTGATAATTATTGGCAAAGAAATTGTGAGAAATGTCATCTGTAGAGATTCCGTGGCTAGCAGAAGCGATTATCTGGTTCAATCATGAATCAGTTGGACCATAGACTTCAAGTAGATTACACGTTCGAGTTTCACCTCGTGACATTCGCTTGCTTTTACGTATGTTTATGTATGTTTCGGCAAGAAGTTCAGAAATGAAAAAAATTATCATTATCATATATAAATAGCGTGATATATGATAGCGCAAAAACGAAATTTCATATATAATTGTATTCAAATCGCTCTGTGCGCAAAACGGTTAAAGGTAACAAGTTACTTTTTTTCGTTGTAATGTACACTAAATTGCGATAATTTTGGTATATAACACATTGTAAAACGATAAAAGCAACACAGAGAAAATATTATCACAAAATAATGCATGAATTCGTAACTCGCGGACGTAAACAAATAATGTTTTCAAAAATTCACCATAAATCTAAATATTGTACTAGAGCCTTCCAATTTCTTTCAAAATGAAGACAAATGATTTAATATTACTATACTGTAAGAATATTAGCTTACAAATGCAGTTTTCGACCATATCTGATGAGTTAAAGTTGACCAAATGTCGAATTTTTTATATATATTTTTTTTATATGCAATTATTTCAGAAATAAGAAAAGCTACAACTTTCAAATATTTTTCGTTTTATTCTACATGAAATTGCGCACATTTTCATATATAAAACTCTATGAAATGCCTAATATGAAATGAAGCAAATATTCCGAGAATGGGACTTACGCATTTCGGAGATTTGTGGCGGAGAATCCGCGCGCGGAGGGAAGGAATGTTTTTTTTTAAAATTCACCATAAATTTAAATATTGTGCTAGAGACTTTGAATTTGTTTCACGATGAAGATAAATGACTGAATATTACTAGACTGTAAGAGTTTTATCTTACAATTGCGTTTTTCGACCATTTCGGTAGTCAAATTTGACCGAACGTGGTTTTTTTTCTATTTATCGTGATTTATATGCAAATATTTCAAAAAAGAGAAAAGCTACAACCTTCAACTATTTTTTGTTGTATTATACATGAAATTGCGCACATTTTCATATAAAAAACTTTATGTAACGGCTAATTTAAAATGGTGCAAACATTACCACAATCGCACGTATGATTTTTTCGGAAGAGTTACCGCGCGGACGTAAAGAAAATGTTATTTTTTTCATAAATTCACCATAAATCGAAATATTGTGCTAAAGACTTCCAATTTGTTGCAAAATTAAGGTAAATGCTTGAATATTACTAGAATATAAGCGTTTTAGCTTACAATTGCGTTTTTCGACCATTTCGGTAGAGTCAAAGTTGACCGAAGGTTGAAAATTTGTCACTTATCATATTTTATATGAAAATATTTCAAAATTGATAAAAGCTACAACCATGGGTTGTTTTTAGTTGTATTGTGCATGAAATTGCGCACATTTTCATATATAAATCTTTATGTAACGGCTAATTTAAAATGGTGCAAACATTACCACAATCGCATGTATGATTTTTTGCGGAAGAGTTACCGCGCGGACGTAAGGAAAAAGTTTTTTCATAAATTCACCATAAATCAAAATATTGTGCTAGAGACTTCCAATTAGTTGCAAAATTAAGGTAAATGATTGAATATTACTAAAATATAAGAGTTTTAGCTTACAATTGCGTTTTTCGACCATTTCGGTAGAGTCAAAGTTGACCAAAGGTTGAAATTTTGGCACTTATCGTTATTTATATGAAAACATCTCAAAACTGATAAAAGCTAATATCATGAGTATTTTTTTGCTGTATTCTACCTAAAAATGTGCACATTTTCATATAAAATACTACATGTAACGGCTAATTTAAAATGGTAAAAAAATTATGTCAAAGTGACGAAATAATTTCCGAGATGTGTCACAGATACTTTTTAGTGCGGCAAGAAAGAAATTCGCGCTTGCGCGCCTGCGTAATGATTGTAAACAAAACAACACCTTGATCCCGGAACTCCCAGCATCCCCCAAGGCGCGTGATTCAAGAGTTTTTGGCTGGTAGGCCTAAAAGTATTTTTCCGCGAATTTTTAAAAAACTTTTGTATGTCGACGTAAAATACGTCCAGTCGGCACCAGAGAGACAAAAAATGTCGACATAAAATACGTCCAGTCGGCGTTTAAGGGTTAATATTTAGATATGCTTTGAGAAAAATGCCAAATTATAAATGCAATCAGATATGCATTGGAAAAAAATGACAAATTAGAAATGCAATCAGCAGTGAAAATATTCTCTTGTGTTATGCATTTTACAGTGGTTTACTAATTTTCAAACATTAATGTAAACACGGTAAAATATCAGTAAAATGTTATTTCATGTACAGAATCCATTTATTATCCTTTATTATTATAAATATTGGTCTGTTATTGTATAATGTGTATATACACTAAACACATCAAACAGTACGTATATACTAAAGCATCTGAGCTACAAGCTGTGTAGTGGCTACTTACAACTCTTTCAGCCAATCAATTGAAAAGAATTACAGGGAGTTACAAGGATTAGGATGTCTCAAAGACTTGTTAGTACATCCGAGGAGACAATGTGTGCTCGCTCACCTGTAGGAGCAGGTTTTACTTTGCATTCACAGTGTCCTAATGATTTTGTATAGCTTTCTTTTAAACTCTTCCACTCTGTTACTGTTTACAACTTGTTCCGACACGGCATACAAACCTTCGGTCCTTTTACAATAGGAAGGTTACTAGCGGCAGCTGGATAGGTCGTAAGCTTTCGAACAAGGGGTTCGGTAGTTAACTGCTTGTCCGACAGGCGCGCACGCGCGACTGGGAGGTAAACAATCACTTTTGCTTTCGGCCTGCTGGCGTGTAGACGTGTGTATCATCGCTCTCTGCCCGCTTCATTGTCGTTGCTTTCGCATGGTTGTGTTTTTCTTTTTCTATTTATCTAGTGAAACTGAATTGTAAGTACAATAATTTCATCTTTATTTCCATTGAATTCAATTGTGAATTAAAGGATCTTGGTTTCTCTGCGCCCTCCGATTACCCGAGTGCCGGGACTGAAGGGCGTAAGTGCGGGAATTCATATTTCCCAGAAATGATCCTCGTATTGTGTATGCTCGGTGCCGAGGGCGGGAGAGCGCTCGCTCCGAGCTTATATTTTGGTTGGAAATGTGTAGATGAAAATCGAAAGTAAGTACCCTTTTCATTTATATTTTTTTGACCTGCATGCTCGTTGCCGAGCGAATGCGCTCGGCACGAAAACTTATTCTGTATGGAAGTGGAATCGCAATTACAGTATTCTTTTTCATTTTCATATATTTATTTTGACTGTATCAATACTCATTTTGGATCAGTTTCCGCACTTACCCGGAAATTGATCCTTTCCCCTTTTTATTTGAATGAAGTGAAATCGCAAGTGCAGTATTCTTTTTCATTTTCATATTTTATTGAGATTGCATTATTTACTTGGATCAATGTTTCCGCTCTTACCCGGGAATTGATCCTTCCCCTTTTTATTTTGTATGAAGTGAAATCGCAAGCGCAGTATTCTTTTTCATTTTCATATATATTTTGATTGCATCAATTCATTATGGATCAAGGTTTCCGTTCATAATCGGGAATGGATCCTTTTACCCTTGCGCTCGGTACCGAGGGCGCAAATGCGCTCGATCCGAGCCCTTATTCATTGTGAAGTGAATCGTAATGCAAGATTCTTTTTCATGTTATTCCTTTTATTATTGATTGCATCAATATTTATTTTGGTTCAAGTTCCGCTCAGTCAGGGAATTGATCCTTATGCCCTTGCATTCGGTGCCGAGGGCACGATTGCTCTCGGGCTCTTATTATTATTGTTGGGTACATGGGTGCTGTGGGGGGGTGGGGAACGAGAATCCCCCCCCTTCCCGCTCAGCTCCCACAGATGGCCCTTCCCCTTTGGGGGGGGAGGTTATCTGGGTTCTTCTCCTCGCCCGATCCGTCGAGCGCGGGGGAGGGCGCTCGGTGCCTGATGTACAATTGTATTCGGGGTCTTCCGCTCGTTCGGTGTGGGGCTCACCCCCCCACGCGAGGGGACTTCCCCCCCACTAATCACTACTACTGTTATTTCCGCAGGTGCTACTGCCACAAGGGTGGACCTTGGTGAGGTATGGGCGTCCTTCGGTTTGCAGGGCGTGCCTAGTGTCCAGGGGCTGCGGTTCTATGTCTGGGCCTGCTGCGGTCACCACGACAACGATATCGACTCCAGGTGACGACGTCCCTCCTCACCTGGTGTACTCGCCTCACGTGGTAACAGTCTTGCCTACAGCCGCTGTGAAGTGCCGTTCGCCGTACCGAGAGGGGGGCGTGCCGCCGCCGCTCGTGGTTGCCGCGCTGCCGTGACCACACTTCCGCTGCCCTAGAGCTCGCCCCTGGACCTGCCGCCGGTACCAGGATGTTGCTGGCTGCTGCTCCACCTCCTGTGTTTCCGGTGCTGCCTGCCGTACCTGCCGATTCTGTGCTGACTGTCCATGCAGTTGCTGCGCTGGCTGTCCCTGCCGTTGCTGCGCTGGCTGTCCCTGCCGTTGCTGCGCTGGCTGTCCCTGCCGATGCTGTGCTGGCTGTGCCTGCTGTTCCTGAGATGCCCATACCTGCTGACGTCGTCCCTGTTCGTGGTGGTACTACCCCAGACTTTGGTCTGTCTGTACAGGTGCGTCCGGGCCCTGTGGCTTCGGCTACAGCAGCCCCGGCTCCGCCCTGGATGGCAGATCTTACGTCTGTCCTGAGGAAGCTGACGAAGAAGAGGAGGAAGGTGTCGTCGTCGTCGTCTTCATCTTCTTCATCGTCGTCGGCTGCCGCCTCTTCCCCTTCGACTTCTAAGGCTTCACAGCCGAGGAAGAAGAAGGTTGCCTCCTCCCTCCTAAGAAGTCTCCCTCGGGAGCTTCTCGGGACCCGTCTCACCTCGGTGGGACGGGAGGGTTCCTTCCGCTGGTCCTCCTGCTCCTTCGGGAGCAGGGCCCGTCTCATCTTCCGCAAGGAAGAAGACTACGGGGACCAGAGGGGTACCGGCTACCACCGGTACTTCCTCGCCTTGTGTTAGTGGTTCTGCCACTGCATCAGGTTCCTTCTCGGCCTCTCGTTCGCGGGAGGTACCGAGTGTACAGTCACCTACCAGCGATCGTGCAGCCAGGAACCAGACCTCTGCGCCCGCTCAGCGTCAGGTTCACGGCACGGAGCGGAAGACTGGTGACAGCCGCTCACGCGACTCTCACCAGACCAGCTCTCGCTCTCGCGGCGACCAGCTGGCATACCCGGGCTGACATGACTGGTCCACGTACCGGCCCAAAACCCGGGCCTGAGGCTGGGAAGAGGTCCCCCCGTTCGCCGGTACCAGCCACGGCTGGAACCAGCGACGTGACGTGCCGTGAGGACAAGCACCGGTCTCACCGTGACAGTGGAGCCTGCAGGTCGCCTGACCGTATGGCAACCAGCACCAGCTCTTCTGACACTCGAGATCGGGGCCGCTGTGCTCAGTCCAGCCGTTCTCCACAGCGAGACGGTTTGACCAGGCCTGCAGCTCGATCGCCACCGCGGGTTGACGATCGCCTGCAGCCCTCCAGGCGAGGAGGGAGCGTCAGGTCTGCCTCTCCCGTACCTTCAACCTCCTCGGGTTACACCGGGAGGAGCGAGGTATTGAGGAGTGATCGTGAGGGGTGCGCCCCTCATGATCCCACCACAACACCCTACGTGCCAGGCACAGTTCTTGGACCGGCCAGGATGTATGCGCAAGTGGCTGGAGGAGACCGAAAGGGCTGTCGCTGTTCCCCCTTCTTAGGAGGAAGGTTCTCGGAATATGCTCTTGTTCGAAGGGCTTAACGGTCCTACTCTGCAAGATGCTGTGACTTCCGAGATGCAGAGCAACTTTGCCGAGGTTATGGCGCTGATTCGTCAGCACAACGACCTCGGGGAAGGATCGTCGCTCCCACCAGCAGAGCCACGTCTCGGCTCGAGTCGTTTTGGGGCCCGAGAGGGAACCCAAATCGACGGTGGGTCTGCCGCGATCGGAGCTTGCCGACTGTGTTGAACCAGGTAGTCTCTCGTCTCCGGACAAGAAGGCCCTCTCAGTTCTGGCCGGTCGAACAAGCTACTTCCACCTCCTCTACTGAGACAGAGGCGTTTCTACGTGTCTTCGGACACAGTATTTGAATACCCCTTCGGTCCTCCTGAGAGGTTTCGACCTCGACGAGGACTGGAATGAGTCGGAGGACGGTATCGGCTCTCTCCTGTCAGGTGTCGATCAGCCCCACCCAGACGACGTTCACAGTGGCGGCTGACCCTTACCTACAGTAGGAGTTCGTAACCCTCCTCGGGAAAACGTTTTCTCCTGACGATACGTTTTCCCAGGCGATGGCTGCTCCTTTTCTTCTCCAACTACTAGTTCTGCTGGGAAGGCGAGCCAGTATCCAATTCCTCCCCCATTCCCTCTCTCCTTACGGCTATGAGGGAAAGGGGAGGGATCCTACAGAGATTTCTCTGTAAGATCCCACGTTAGGGACTGCGCTACCGGGGGGACCTTCGGGTCCTACCTGAAGTAAGCCCCGGTCGTTGAGGAGGGATCCTGCCCCTTTCTCGATTTCTACGGGAATCGAGAGGACCACCAGCCGATATCGTTTGACGAATTCGGTGGGGGTTTCGCAGAGTGCTTAGAATTCTACGGAATTTCTAGCGCACTCAGAGTGTTCGAGTTTTTTACGATCTCCAAACACTTAGGCGAGACCACGGTCCAAAGTGAGCAAGAATCCCCGATAATTGTTACACGATAATCGGGAACCTCGCTTATGCTCGAATTCCTGTAATTTCTAGCATTTGGAAGAAGACTGCTGCTGAAAGAAGAGTATCTCACAGTAGGCGATTAACCTGGAATAGAGAAGAACGGACGGGAACTTCCAGTTTGGCTTGAACTATCGTCTTCGGTATTCTGTTCACCATTGAAGCTTTCCTTTGGGAAAGACTTCTTCACTCTCTTGACTAGAGAACGAAGGCGGTCGATCTCCAATCCTTATTCTCATTCCTCGAGGGGAAAAGAATTTAGGATGGAGGTCGTTGTACAGAACCTACAAATATACTACGTATATTACCCTCGCGACATGATTCTTTTAACAGTTGAATTGTCCGGGGGGTAGGCGCATACCGTAGTTAACTCTACGGTTTGTGACCGAGACGAATTGTATCTTAATTGAACTGCAACTCGGGGTTGCCTGCAACCTCCAAGCAGTTATCAGTTTCGATGTTAGATACTTGGTATTGTCACGACAACACCAATCAGCTTTTGTATTTACTGAAATCCGTTTCGTTTAAATATAATTGCTCGAGCGTATTCTTTATGCTCGATGGTTCTAGCCGAACGCATTCCTTCGTGGAAGGGATTACCTGGCAACTCAGGATGACGAGTCACCGAGAGCTACTGCGTATTGAACTGCCTGATAGCAGCTCAGTATCAGCTAGGTCTCCGAGATGCACGGTCGGTTACATCTTTCTCTCCCCTGGTTTGATTGACTACCGAACCGTATCTCTGCCCAACAATCATGGACTTAGGTCTCTGATTAACGGGGATTCTCGCAATAATGAAGGACCATCTACTGCTGTGAAGCTCGATTTCATCGCCTTCGACATTGCGAGAATTTTCAACAGAGATATCTCTTGGACTCTTTCATCTTTCTGTTTACCGCACGGTAACAGAAGTCTGTACTAGTCTCCTGCTGCATCGCACCGCGATAATGCGAATGATTTTTGCAGACATCTGAGTTTGTCTTCAAAATATCTCGTATTCGCAGGTGTGCAATTATGCATTGTTCGCCCCGAATTAACAGATGTGTCAGAAGACATCGCCTACTCTCCGACCTGACAGCTCTACTTCCAAATGTTCAGCCCATGAGAAGCAGTTCTTCAGGCAGTATTTCCCTGTGTCTTCATTACTGAAAAGCGCTCCGCTTTCATTGCAACTACGATCCTCGCCGGACAGCAATGAATAGCGGTTAGCGTTCTCAGTCTTTGTAGCACAGGTTCAGAATCTTGAGAATCCTTCTCTCGATTCAGCTGTGAAGACGTAGGCTGTACACCTTCGTCTTCAACGACACATAGTGTTGTTTCTCCTTAGCTGAGAGTCAACTATACTATGAGATATCTTGCCATCAGGGACCTCGGTCTCTAGAAGGCAATTGACTTTCGCCTGTTGGTCACATGCCTTAAGAGAATCATCACCTCGCCGTCTGGCATCGGTGACGAACAAATTATGCATTGTTCGCCCCGAATTAACAGATGTGTCAGAAGACATCGCCTACTCTCCGACCTGACAGCTCTACTTCCAAATGTTCAGCCCAAGAGAAGCAGTTCTTCAGGCAGTATTTCCCTGTGTCTTCATTACTGAAAAGCGCTCCGCTTTCATTGCAACTACGATCCTCACCGGACAGCAATGAATAGCGGTTAGCGTTCTCAGTCTTTGTAGCACAGGTTCAGAATCTTGAGAATCCTTCTCTCGATTCAGCTCTGAAGACGTAGGCTGTACACCTTCGTCTTCAACGACACATAGTGTTGTTTCTCCTTAGCTGAGAGTCAACTATACTATGAGATATCTTGCCATCAGGGACCTCGGTCTCTAGAAGGCAATTGACTTTCGCCTGTTGGTCACATGCCTTAAGAGAATCATCACCTCGCCGTCTGGCATCGGTGACGAACAAATTATTTGTTTAGTCTCTTGGCATAACCCTTTTAAGGCGAAAGTCACGTGACTTGCTCGGGTGCTTGGACAACTTGCCTCCTACCGAACGCAGTCAGTCGGCAGCTGTCAGAGCGCCCAAGTCAGTTACGAACTTCGCTGTGGACTTAGTTCGGTTGTTCCATAACAGTCTTTTCTTCGTCCTAACGGCTTGTCACAGTACCCATACCATCGACACCCACCATTGAGTGTCGGTGTCCTATCCACTACCGAGAAGAAGAACTTCACTGCATGGGGATAGGAGAATGTGAGACACTTCGCTGCAGACGGATAGACCAGTATGGGTACAGGACATCACCGAAGTCGAGAAGAGGGATAGGTCATGCGACCATTCCCTTCTTTTCCTCTGAGGTAATTGCATGACTTTTCCTGTGAAGTCAAGCATCCAGGGGATGGGGATTCGTGACGCTCGATTTCGTACCGAACTTCGTAGCGAAGACTCAGAACCCTTCGGTTCCTGACGATCGGTTAGAGTCCTTCACAATCCCCTCCCTAATGGACTTCACCGCCTTCGATGTGAAGGAGATGCTGCTTTGTCCTGTGAAAGCGCGACCGCGCTTTCTTAAGAAACTCGACATCCCAGGCTGAGTGTTGAAGACTCTTCGTCAGCACCAAGATGACCTAGAAGTACACTCCCTCGAGTTACACAAGAACTTCTCCGTGGCACAGGTACTGAAGGCAGGGGTCTGGTACAACCAGACCACTGGCACCTCCTTCTACCTTTTGGATATTGCCCACAGGTCCTTGGATCGTTTTCCTTGGGACCCGTGGTGGCTGCTCAACACGTTGTGTAGCTAACCCAGACCCTAAGCAGGCTGAACAGCATCGAGTCCTGGTGTGACTGTAAGAATAGATAAGTGAATGAGAGAGTGACTGGCTTCTCTTCCTATCTTTTTCTCCCCCTCTACCTGTGGGTAGAGGGATACGGTCATCACCTTGCTGGATAAGGACGAGATGCAGGTGAGCTACTCGACAGAGCCCCATCCTATCCCTTTCACTAGGGATGGGAGTGAATATCCACCACTTCCTCCTACAAGGGGGGGGAAGTGGATGCCAACAAGAGACAAACCATAACTTTATGTTGCCTCTTGCAAATAGGAACTTGTTCTTGCTTGCTGGTACGAAGAGATGCGCTTGCCTCTCTCTTAGTACTTGGTCCAGAGGTCTGACCATTGATCCTGCGGTGCACACCCCGATCAATCGGACAGAGGCTTGGATCCCTCCCTCGCTCTTACGACCAGGGAGGCATTCCAAGGTTGGGCGAACACCAGTCTGTTCACAAAAGACTCAGATTCCTCCCACCAAGAAGTGAGTCTTCCTATTATAAAAGGACCGAAGGTTTGTATGCCGTGTCGGAACAAATGACAAATTGTCATTTCTGGTGGCAGTTTATTCCACGTCTCACATATCTTGTATGTAAAGAAGTTCCCACAATGAGATATGTTGTATCTCTTCAGTTCTAGTTTCCATCTATTATTTCTAGTCCGGTTTTTGTTTAATGTAAATAGGTTACTGTCTACTTTTGTTATGCCTTTCAGTATTTTAAATTTTCTATTAGTTGTCCTCACAATTGTCGTGTTTCTAAGCCATGCATGTTCTGGCTCTAGTCGTCTTCGGTAACCTATTTGCCTGATGGATGGAATTATCTTTGAGACTCTTGCTTGTACTCCTTCTAATCTATTTATGTCTTTTCTTAGTATTGGTGACCAAAACTATACTGCATATTCAAGATGGGGTCGAACTATTGATGTGTAGAGCTGCAGCACCATTTCCTTGTTTCTGTATTTGAACTGCCTCTTTATGTTGATACCCTGCTGTTTGATTGGCTACTTCAACTTCAAACCCTCCCAGCCAATAGAGTCTCTTCATGGAGAGAGAGAGAGAAGGAGAGAGAACTGAGGTTTTCATTGGTAAAAACAATTACAAATGTTGGGATGATAAGTTTGCATACATATTACAGTTATAGTAGATCAATATAGTAGTAAAGTATAAATGGATTCTCTAAGGAAAATATAATTTTATTTATATTTTGTAGACAGTACATACACAAAGCATCTGAGCTACAATCTGTGGGATTGGCTATTTATAACCCTTCCAGCCTATCAGCATGTAGAAATGTTGGTACCCTGATATTATGTTTGCATCGGTAAAAACAATTACAGATGTCGGGACAATAATTTTTTATGTATGTATATTAGATTATAGTGGAAATAGAATAATATAGTATAAATGGATTCTGTAAGTGAAATAACATTTGTTCATATGTGGAACAAACCTTCAGTCTTAACAATAGGATAAATCTTCTGGCGGCAGCTGGCATCTATTGAACCCTGTGATGCATTTAGTCATTCTTCAGTGCCTTGGAGAGCAAATGTTCTCTTGCTCTTCTCCTCCCAGGTTTTTTTTTTGCTAAGTCTGTGATTCCTTTCCTGCATTCTTGTGTTTTTGGGTGTGTTTTGTGGTTCATTTGGATTCCTCCATCAGATCTAAGAAGCCCCATGTGTCCCGGCCTTCCAGGGTTCCCGTGCTCACGCTTCTTAGCTTCCACTTTACTTTTACTGACCCCCATAAAACTTGCAGTAGGTGTCATTTCTAATTTCTCTTATCTTGGGAAGGATTCCCTCCTCCTCTAGTGGATGCTTCTTCTTCCCTTCTTCCAGACTTTTTCCTTGTGCCTTCTCATCCATTGGTGCCTTGTCTCCTTCCTTTTCTTCCATTGATTAGTCTGGAAGCATCAAGAGTTGCTCTGGGTGGTATTTTATTTAATGCGGCCCCTTCTCTCTCTCAAGGGAGATGTGGTCCGTTCGTGAAGGGAGGAGGCAGCATTATCTTGTTCTTTTGTTTTAGGGTCTGGTGTGTACAAGATGTCATTTGTGTGGGTCTCCTTGGTCCTACCCAGGTTCCCTTCTTGGAAGGCCTATTGTCCCATTTCATATCTGCATGCCTTCCAGCAGTGGCTCCCATAGCAGTCCCCCCCCCCCCCCTCCCTCCCTCCCCCCCCCCCTCTTCCTGCCCTCCAATACTTTGGGTTGCATGTGCTGGTGCTTTGCAGAACACAAATGTTACTGCTCCTCATCCTGGGTCACCTTTTCCCTTGCCATCAGCGAGGCCGTTGACTCAGGCACAGAGTCTGATACACCCTGACTTCCGGGTCACGGAGCTCTCTAGACAAAGAACTCCACATCAATGTGTTGGAATTGACAGCAGCTTTCCTGGGTCTTCAAGAGTTTCAAGATAGGTGGTGGGTCACTGTGTCGTTCTGTTGTCGGACAATACCATGATGGTAGCGTATGTGAACAAATGGGTGGCTGGTGCCCTGCCAACTTCACTCGTTGACAGTTGAATTACATCAATGGGTGAGTGACAATTTGGTGGAGCTCATGGCCAGGTACATTTCGGGTAAGAGGAATGTGGTGGCTGACAAGCTGAAGTTGTCGGAGTAAAGTTCTAGGTACAGAGTGCTCTCTGCATCAGAACATACTAGACAGGCTATTCCATCTTTGGGGAAGACCCATGTTAGACCTCTTCGATATGCGCTTCAACAGGAAGCTAGAGGTCTACTGTTCTGTGGTTCCAGATCCATTCACTGTGGCAAAGGACACCCTTCAGCATCATTGGGACAATCTAGAAGTGTACGCCTTCCCTCCATTCTGCCTGGTCTGTCATGTCCTGAACAGAGTGATGGGTTCCTAGAATCTCAGGATGACCCTGATAGCTCCTTTGTGGCCACAAGCAGACTGGTTCCCAGACTTCCTGTCTCTTCTTTCAGAGGTGCTGAGAGAAATTCCTCCTTGGCACAACCTTCTCTGCCAATCTCGTGTGGAGAGGTACCACCAGTTATTGGGGCCCCTATCGCTTCACAGCTGAAGATTGTCCAGTATCTCTTGCTAGTGAGAGGTTTTTCTTGCAGAACAGCAGCTCAGATGTCTGGCTACCTCAGGAGGTCTTTGTCAGCCGTGTACCTGGGCAAGTGGGCCGTCTACTGTGATTGGTGTCGTCAATGGGGTTTCTCTCCACATGGAACTTCTGTTTGATGGATAGTGGACTTTCTGATCTTCCTCAGAACAGAAACGTCTTTCTGTGTCTTATGCTATCAAAGGTTGCAGGGCTGCCTTGGCATTAGTTCTATGTCTGAAAAGCGTGGACATCTCTTCATCTTGGGGGATCGCTGAGTTGTTCAGGATCTTTGGCATTCTTGTTCACTTAGAGAACTCAAACCTCCTACGTGGTACCTTACTTTGGTTCTGAGTAGTCACATTTGAGCTCCTTTTGAACCATTACGTCGATCGTCAGACAGGGAACTGACTTTGAAAACAGTTTTCTCTCTGGCTGTGGATTCCTTGAAAAGAGTTGGAGAGTTCCATGCCCTAGATTATGATGTAAAACACACCAGGGGTTGGGGGGGTCTGTAGCTTTCAAATTTGTCCCTGAATTTGTAGCTAAGACAGTTCATGATGACAGATTTGCCTCTTTTACCATGCTTTCCCTGAAGGAATTTGTTTACAGTGATCCTCAAGAGTTACTTTTGTCCTGTCAGAGCACTGCATTGTTATCTAAAAAGGACTTGCCACCTAAGACCTAGTAGTTGTAGACTTGATGTTTGCGTAGGTTGAGCCAAGGAAGTGTCCATGAATACCATTTCATTTTGACTGTGTGAATTGATTAGGCAAGACTATTCCTCATCTTCAAAAGTCTGTCACCGATACTGTGCATGCAAGAGCACATGACATCAGAAGAATAAGTTCCTCCCTGACTTTCAAGAACTTCATAGGATTTTGAATGCTGGTTCCTGGCTTCGGCATGCCCCTTTCACTTCCTTTTACCTATAGGATATTACCCACAGATCCTTGGACACTGTGTCCTTGGGTCCGTTGGTGACTGCCTAACAAGTTGTGTAGCTCATCCAGTGCCCATGGCGGGACAGTTCATATCATGTCTAAGATGATTGTGTGAAGAGAAAATTACTGAGATGCTTGGTTTCTTTCTTTCCCATTTTTCCCATCTTCATTCCTACTGGCAGTTTGAAGATTAGTCACATCATATGCTGGAACTGGCTTGATGCAGCTGAGTTTGGCAGCCTTACTTTAAAGCCCCTTTTTTTTGTATTCCATAAAACATATAAATCTGTTTCTCAGTAACATATACTCCTCTCTCCAGCAAGGGGAGTGAGGAGTGGTGACAAACCCTTTGCTTGTGGCCAACATGTTTTGTTGCTGGAACAGATATAGTAGTTCTCTTTGTCTTCCATGTATGCAGTGAATCTGGACATGTTTACATTTTACTCCTAGTGGACTGAATTTTAGACAACCATATATTTAACCTCTCACAGGCTTGGAGCCTCAACTTTAGAATTCTCATTTCTAGGAAGAGTGGTCAGGAGTGCTGAACCTCTAGTCGGCTCACCTGAACCTCCAGTCGGCTCAGGATTCTTGTACCTCTCTCCACGTAAGAGTCTATCCTATTATTAAGACCAAAGATTTGTTTGCATATAAACAAATAACTAATTTTTTATTAATTTGTGTTTTCCATAGCTAACAAACCAGAGGTCTTAACATTGACTGCCCACCTATAGCCACCCCTCTTGTAATCTTGGGTTGGAAGAAAGATTAAATGCATATACAATTTTTGTTTTGTTTTTAGCTGGTTCCCAACCAGCACCAAAAAAATTATCCTATTGTGAAGACCTCAGGTTTGTTAGCTATGAACAGCAATACAAATTAATTTAAAAATTGTCATTTTAATATTTTGTTGTTTTTTCATTAAAAGATATGCATACTGTGTGTGTGTGTGAGAGAGAGAGAGAGAGAGAGAGAGAGACCTGAGGTGTTTACAATGGTAACTGGTTTTGTGCTTTTGTGGGATTTTAATTTAGCATTTTATTGATATTTTGCTGTGTTTACATCAGTATATTAATATTTGAAATATTATGATAAGAAAAAATAGTTTTATCTTGGAGAAGCTTTTCTCACAACTGGCAACACTTATTCCGACGGTTCAGCTTTCTGATCAGACGAAATACTGTGCTAGAAAATCTAGAATTATGATAGACCAGACATGCTGAAAAGATTCCAGATGGTGCTGCCCGGGGCACACCATTTTACAGTGAGATACTATGTGTATATAAACTATGTGTACCTCTGCAAAATATTGGTTTTGTATTTTGATATTTGTAGATTACATGTCTAAAATTTAAACAGGACAGTTAGTATATAGTTTACTTAACTTTTCGAGGAAGCTGTTTTTTAATAATGTTTGATAAAGTATGATTGAATACTGCCTAAACTATATTTTAAGGCTCATAAATGTATTTCTTTACATAGGTACTGGAGGCCTTTCAATAACTTCCCAAGTCAGGATGAGATTATACAAAATTGTGTCATGATTTCACTCAGTCATGTGTTGGACAATTCCAGCTCTCTTATTGTCATTGGTTCTGGCAGCATAGGTGAGTTGGTAATTTGTTATATAGAACAAATTGAGCATTTATTTTAGCATTGTTTACTTTTAATTTACAGTGTCTCGCCAGCTCGGGCGGGATTTTTTATATTCTGGTATGCAATGGTGTAACATCTCGTTGGCTGATGCCAGGACTTAAATTTAAAATCGAACAAATTATAAAAAGATGAAACTTAGAATCATGTGTTTAGATGAATGTTTTAACACCTCTCCTTGATGAACAGTTTTGTTATAACTTGAGGGAACAACCTAAGAGTTTACGCATTTCCTTTGTTCTGCCTGATCCGTCGTGTCCAGAACAGAGTAATGGGTTCCAAAATATCAGGATGGCCCTAGCAGCGCTTTGTGGCCTCATGTGGAATGGTTCCCGGATCTTTTTCTCTTCTCTCAGCATTGCTGAGAGAGATTCCACCTTAGCCACAACCTTCTCTGCCACCCTCATGTGGAGAGGTACCACCACTTAGTAGGATCTTATCCCTTCATGTCTGGAGTCTGTCCAGTACAAGCCCCCCCCCCCCCCATATTCACATTCTCCGGATTTGGGGACTCATGGATTCACAGATTTCTCTCTTGACCATATCTACCCATTATTCACAGGAAATTCACCTATTCATGGTATTTTTCTGAGAAATATTCAGAAAATCCCTGTTTTTTTTAGCAGTTTCATCATGAAATGCACTTTTTGTGATAAAACTATTAAAAAAAACCAGGTGCAGGCTTCCCGCGGTTAACGGCGCAATCGCTTAGCGGCGAATTGGTTTTACTGCCATTGTCAAAAATATTCATTAAAAAAATAAGACATTTTAAGGTATTTTTACAGCACATTTTTTGGTTAACAGCGCCGCTAGCGCAGTTATGTCTAAAGAGTTCATACATTTGTAGAAATGCCATTCAGACCATAAAGGTTATGCAAAGAATATATTAAGAAATTTTATGGAGAGTTATTACACAGGTATTAGGGTAAAATATATGCCTCTGATGCTGTTCTATGCTGAAAATATTGAGTTACATAAGTGCAAATTTAGCTATGGATGAGTCGATTTATAAATGTTCATGCTTTTGTGTTTAAAATGCGTATGAAAATGTATTACGTATATTTTTATTTCTGCACAGAAATATGTTACAAAGGCAGCTTTTGAAACTGCCCTTCACGTTATCTAAAAGGATGTTTTTTCATGTTCTTTCATGTGAGCTGCCGCCTGCCGCTCTTCAGAAAATATAGAGTTAAAAAAAGTGCAAATTTGGCGATCGATGTGTCGATTTTATAAATGTTCATGCTTTTATGTTCTAAATGTGTATGAAAATATATTACGTATAGGTTATATTTATTTTTTACATAAATATGATACAAATTAAGGCAGCTTTTGTAACTACCCTCCACGTTGTCAGAAGATGTTTTTTCATTTTCGTTCTTGTCCGCCACTTTTCCGAAAAATGCATGGTGTTATTTTATTAATTTGGGAGCTAATTATAACTCATTTTGTCAATGTAACTTCAGCTTTTTGTTATAAGTTTTCATGCATTTATGTTTAAAATGTGCATTATAAAATACTAAGCCAAATCTAAGCCAGTATTCCGCAGAGCGGCCAGTGTTTTGGTTTAAAATCAGCTGATGGTGAATACTAGTTTGTTTCGCCATATTTAATGCAATTCTGAGCAAATTTTCTTGCTTCTAGTTAGCATGAACAAATATCTAGATACGTACTTGACTTATATGAGACAAGGTTATTTTTCCTTATACGACGTGTTTTTAGGTGGAAATATGAATTGAATAGGTCTCGTTGTGATTGTGAACTACAGTGGGCCCCCCGTATTCGCGTTCTCCGGAATTGCGGACTCACTGATTCACGGATTTCTCTCTGGACCATATCTACCCATTTAGTTGCGGGGGATTTGCCCATTCACGGGATTTTCCAACGAAAATAATCACTAATCAGTGTATTTTGATGTTTATTTTCATGACTAAATACATTTTTAAGATACAAAAATGATTTACTAATTTTCAAATATTAATTTTGATTAATACTGTATTAGTAAGTTTAATAAGTTTAAATGATATCACATAATAAAAATCATATTTCTCTCTCTCTCTCTCTCTCTCTCTCTCTCTCTCTCTCTCTCTCTCTCTCTCTCTCTCTCTCCTACAAAGATGTGTATATTTGTATGATAAATAAGGGATTTTGATGTAGGAAAAATCTATTTCTGGGCAAGAAAGCCGTGTCGCCCAGTGAAATATGTCTGCTTTAGCACTATTTCTAGTAAAATATTGCTATAATACCGAGAAGCTGCTAATTGGACATGTCAGAAGCTTCTGACTCGCTCACCTATATAAAAGGTGTCGGTATAAAACTGGGGTTAGTGTTAAACACTACCACAGCAACCCCTCCAATTAGCCTTTTCCTCATCAAAAGACCCTAAATACGGGGAGCCGACCCATAGGTCACACCTAGCTACCCCGTTGAAGGCGTCTGTGACGTCATACTTTTCGATAGCCATATCGTGTTCGTACGTTCGAATATAGCTATTTGTTCTTTTATTTTTATTCTTGGTTACCGATCGTCATTCTACCTCTTCACCCAAGTTAAGTACTGGTTCCGCCCTTTTTCAATATTTAGAGAGTGAATTTACCTTTCGTTTTGCCTTTATTTAGGATTTTATTAGGCGTCACTTATAAGTAGCGGGCGGGCGGCAAGTCGCCTTTACGGCTTACCCTTGAATTGTACCGATTACGAGTGGTCTTCCTCTCTGCTTGTAACATGTGATATTTCAGTACATATTTTTATTTATTTCTTGGGTGGCAGTTTTTAGTCGATCCTATTTTCGTTTATGTTTTGTTATTTTCATTATTTTCATGTTTTTCACGGGGGTCTTCATTCGAGCACGTTTCTTTATTTCGTGCTTCGCCGTTTATCCACCGTTCCCCCCCCCCTTATTATTTTTAAGTTTGGTTTATTTCATTCAAGAATCTTCCCTTTTTTCTTTTCGTCAGCTTGCCGTTTCTTATCGTTTTGTCAGTAGGCAATTAGTTTTTGTTCCGATACGTAATACAAACCCTCGGTCCTTTAACAATAGGAAGGTAACTAGCGGCAGCTGGGACGGTCGTAAGCTTCGAACAAGGGGAGAACGGTAGTTAACTGCTTGTCCGATCGTGCGCGCGCCCGGGCGGTGAAGAATCACTTTTGCTTTCGGCCGTGGTGTGACAGGACGTGTTCGTCATCGCTCTGCCCGCTATTTCGTCGTGTGCTTTGGATGTTTACAATTTCTTCTGACTGGTTTGTTTGTGGTCTTGAATGAAATTGTAAGTACTCTTTTTTCATTTTTCATTGTGAATTGAATTAATTATGGATCAAGAAGAGCTTTCGCCGCGCCCACCAGCTGCCCGTAGAGTGTGTCCCGGGCTGGAGGGGCGTAAATGCGGCGGATTCCGCTCATATCCTGACATTGATCCACATGAATTATGTTATCGGTGTCGGGGGCGAGAATGCTCCCGAACCGAACCATGTAATGTTTGTGTGAATTGGTCCGAGGCGCAGTGGGTGCTGTACGAGGGTATGAAGAGGCGTAGACGACCAAGGAGTCGTCGGAAAGCTCTCCAGCGACTCCTTTGGTGACGGATACCTCGTCATCCTTCCTACCTCCAGCTCAGCCCCCACGATTTGCGCCTTCCCCTGCGGGGAGGGTTTCGGAGTCCTTCTCCTCACTCGATCCGTCGAGTGTGGAGGAGGGTGCCCGATACCCGGATGTTCAATTGTACTCGGGGTCTTCCGTCCGCTCTGGGTGGGGTTCGTCCTCCCCCAGGCGTGAGGGTGCCCCTCTAACTGACCCGACTGTTCCTCCCTCAGGTGTGCCTTCTGTGAGTGACGACCTTGGACAGGTGTGGGCGTCGTTGGGACTGCAGGGCGCCCCCAGTATCCAGGGCTTGATTCAACGTCTGGCGGGGTCGGCAGTTGGTAACTCATGGTTGGTAGTATCACAACAACGACTAATACAGTGTCCACACCAGCGTACGCCGCCCTCCTCATGTGGTTTACACGCAACACATTGCGTCGGTGACCCACGGCATCAATCCAAAAGCCGATTGCTGCCGTACCTAAGAGGGGCGTGCCGCCGCCACCTGGTTTCTATGTGCTGCCGACTTTCGCTGTCCCAAAAGTTTCGCGCCCCTGGATCTGCCGCCCGTCCCAATGATGAGTTTTGGCTGAATTGGAGATGCCTGTGACGCCGGACTATGCTGCCGTACCTGCAGTACCTGCAGCTAGTGTTGCTGGCCCAGCCGCTCGCGCCGCTCCTACGAAGCGCGCGGAGCGGGACGCTCATGCTGATGTTGCTGCTGGTGCTGGTCCTGCTGGTGCTGGTCCTGCTGCTGCTGGTCCTGCTGGTGCTGGTCCTGCTGTTGATGTCCCTGCCGCTCCTGCCGTGCCTGCCCCTGCCCACGTCGCGTCTCCTCATGGAGGTGCTGCAGGCCGGTCTCAGGCTCCTTTCCGACAGGATCAGTCGGGGCGTGTTGCTTCGGCAATTGGCCGACTTTTTCCGTGGGATGGAAGACCTGACGTCCGTCCTGATAGAGCTGACGAAGAAAGGAGGAAGAAGAAGAAGGAAAGGTGTCGTCGTCGTCTTCATCGTCTTCTTCGTCGTCTGCTGCCGCCTCTCCCCCTCTTCGACTTCTAAGGCTTCCAAGCCGAAGAAGAAGAAGGCTGCCTCCTCCCCCCCTAAGAAGGCTCCTGCGGGACCTTCGAAGGGCCCGTCTCGCTCTAGCGTGACGGGGGGTGCTTCTGCTGGTCCTCCTGTTCCCTCGGGAACAGGGCCCGTCTCCTCTTCTGAGAAGAAGAAGAAGACGGGGACCAAGGATATGCTGGCTACTGCTGGGTACATCCGCGCCTGGTCTTGGTAGCACTGCTGCTAAGCCAGGTATCGGCTCGACTTCTCGTTCGCGAGAAGGTCCGAGTGTACGGTCTCCTTCGGGCGACCGTGCAGCTAAAGTCAAGACGCCTGAGCTTGCTCACCGTCATGACCGAGGCACGGAGCAGAAGACTGTCGAGAGTCGCGCAAGTGACTCTCGCCAGGCCAGCGGCCGCTCTCGTAGCGACCAGCCGGTACCTCGGGTTGACGTGACGGTCTCTGACCGGCCACGGGTTGAGGCTGGGAAGAGGTCCCCTCGACCAACGGCACCAGCATCGTTTGAACGTGCCGTGAGGACGCTCACCGGTCTCACACGCGAAAGCGAGCTCTGTAGATCACCTGACCGCCGCTCCCACAGGGACCGGACGGAGACGGTGGCCAGCAGTAGCTCGTCTGACGCACAGGACCGGGGTCGACGTGCTCAGTCGAGCCGCTCGCCACAGGTGAGCGGCATGGCCAGGCCTGCAGATCGATCCCCACCGCGGGTTGGTGATCGGCTGCAGCCCCCCACGTACGCTGGTCCTGCCAGCGAGCGGGGGGGGGAGCGTCAGGTCTGTCTCTCCTATACCTTCAACTTCCTCGGGCTACACCGGGAAGAGCGAGGTAGCTAGGAGTGATCGTGAGAGGTGCGCCGCTCACGATCCCGTCACGATGCCGCACGCACCAGGCATGGTCTTAGGACCAGCCAGGTCGTACGCGCAAGTGGTTGGAGACGACCGTCAGGGGTCTGTTTGCTGTTTCCTCCTTCTGAAGGAGGAGGGTCTCGAGAGCTGCTCCTGTTGGAGGGACTGGACGGTCCTACTCCTCAGGACGCTGTGACTCCCGAGATCCAGAGGAACTTTGCCCAGGTTATTGCGCTGATTCGTCAGCACAACGACCTGGGGGAAGGATCGCCGCTACCACCATCTGAGCCCACGTCCCGGCTCGAGTCATTTTGGGGCCCGAAGAGGGAACCCAAAATGACGGTGGGACTGCCGCGATCTGAGCTTGCAGACTCAGTCCTTGACCAGGTGGAGAATTTCGTCTCAGGACGAGAGGACTCACTTAAGTCAGGACGGTCTTCCAAGCTACTTCCTCCTCCTCTGCAGCGACAGCGGAAGTTCTACGTGCCATCAGTGGATCCAATACCGCCCAAACAGGTTAACCCGGAGCTAGCTAGGCTAACTCCAGGTGTGTCCCTGCAGCAGCTCCGTCGGAGAACTTGTGGTTCTCGCAGCAGGAGGCACTGGGCCTGGAAGCTACCGCTATGGCGGCTTTCCAGGCAGTCTCTTGGTTGGATCTGTGGTCCCTCACAGTATCCAAGGTCGCGACCGACTCCGGGGGCGCTGCCCCTCGAAGACGACCCCGACTTCAGAGACTGTGCCAGTCTGGAGGTAGGGCCATCTCCTACCTCGCCCATCAGACGGCAAACCTGTGGGCCAACTTGGTTCTCCGTCGTAGGGACGCTGTCCTTACACGAGTAGCCAAGGGGGCCGGGCGTGAGGCGGTAAATGGACTCCGTAACGGACCAATGAAGAGTTTTCCTCCGCTCTCTTTCCCGGAGAGATGGTGGACGCTGCGGTGGAAAGACGGCGCACTGATGACAGTGACCGTCTGGTTCACCAGGCAGTTACGAAGTTTCTGGGCACCTCGTACAACTGCGGCTAAGCCTAAGAGTTTAGCTAGCGCTTCCTCGGCTGCTAAGACGCTGCTCCATCGAAGCCCGAGGAAAGACTCTTCCTGCTTCAACTTCTGGTAAAGGAGGCCGTAACCAGCCCTCCTCCCAGCCCTCCTTTCCCCGAGGAGGTGCTGGGAAGAAGTCGAAAGCGAGGTGGGAAACGCTAGGGACGGCGTTCCCCCTCACCAGCTGCCGGAAGTGGGGGGGTGCCGCCTAGCGAGCCATTGGGCAACTTGGCAGCGCTACGGTGCCGAGACCTGGATAGTAGACGTCCTTCGGGAGGGATATCTACTACCCTTCGAATCTCGGCCACCCCTCACCTCCAAACCGGTCCATCTTCAGCATATGTTCTAGGATCCTCAAAGGACGACGCTCTTCGGCAGGAGATCAAGACCATGCTGACCAAACGAGCTGTAGAAGTCGTAGTTGGATCGGTCACCGGGCTTTTA